>NC_092430.1:40000-235000 GCF_036169615.1 Heliangelus exortis | reverse complement strand
TTTTGCACCTCAGCAAATCCACTGCAAGATTTACACTCAAGAAATCAAAGGGTAAGGGATGCAGAAGGCTCCAACCACCATTTCCACTGACTCCCTAGAAATATGCAAGACCACACCATCAGTCACACTGCCCTACCTGCTCCAGAGGTGTCAGACCAGAAATGATGGTTTCAAGACAGAAAACACAACACAATCCAGCACAACAACAACAACATCAACCTGAAGAAACCAGGAACACAAACCAAGGGTCCCTAATCAAACCTTAAAAATGAAAACAAGCTTGCTTCCTTGAAAAGAAAGCCCAGGTTGGTAGGGCCTGGCCCAGCTGCTCATCACTGCTTGCTCTTCTGGGGCTCTGCCCAGCTCCCTGCCCCCAGCTCTTCATCCCTCCCTCCCTGTCCTTTGCCCATCACAACTTTGGGCTTTCACTGGCTGTCTCCCTCTCAACACTTCCCAATTCCTCCCTGACGGGTCTCAGAGCCACTGCTGTTTCTCTCTCTCTCTTTCTCCACATCTTTCTCTCCCTCTCCTCTCCTGGCCTTATTGTCCCTCTCTCTCCTGCAGCCTCTCCCCTTTCCTGCCTCTCCCTCCCCTCGCCCTTTCCCCTCTCTCCTGCTCCCTCTCCCACCCCTCTGTCACTCCCCTCTCCTGGGGCCTTTTCTGTCTCTCTCAGGCCCCTGGCCCGCTCTCTCTCCATCCCCCCTCTCTCCTCCTTCCCGCCCTTCTCCTCTCTCTCCCTCCCTGCCTCCCTCCTCCTCCCTCTTTGCCCCCTTCCCCTCCACCTCTTTCCCGCTCCTCACCACTCTTTGTCCTGCCTTCCCTCCCTGCCCAGATCCCCTTCCTCCTGCTCCCCCTCCCAGCTGGGCCGGGGCCGGGGCAGCCCCGGGGTCGGGCGGGCTCAGGCAGCAGGAGAGGAGGAGCGCCCCGGGGCGTGCTGGGAGCTGTAGTCCCGGGGCATGCTGGGAGCTGTAGTCCCGGGGCAAGCAGGGGGCTGCCCGGCGGACATCTTGGTTCCCGGCCCATGCTGGCAGGTGCTCTTTCCCCACTCTCCCCATCCCGCAGCCGGGGAAAAATTCCAGGAGGGCGGCGGGGATGAGCCAGCAGCTCCTAAAAGGCCTCCAAGTGAAGGAGGAAGCATGCAGAGGCGGGGGGGAAGCAAGGGCAGGTACCCTGGGAGGAGTAGAGAGGTGGTCGGAGCAGCTGGGGAGCAGGGCAGGAGAGCCACATCCATCCCAGGTAGGATTGAATCTTGCCGGGGTTGGAAAGAGCAATAAGAAAAGCTTTGAGAGGCACATAGGTGGGAATGAAAGGAGAAGCCAGGAAAATGTAGGCCCTCTCCTGAAGGAAATGTCAGACCTAGCTCCAGAGGATATTGAGAATGCTGAGGTTTTCCAGGACTTCCTTGCCTCAGTCTCCTCTGGGAAGTGCTCATTGCCTGATTGCAGAGGCCACAGCAGGGGAAAGCAGGGCCTGGGACAGCCAAGGAGCCCCCACTGGGGGAGAAGAAGAGCTTTGGCTCATCTAAAGAACCTGCAGGTGCACAAGTTTATGGGTGCAGTCTGAGGGGTTCAGAGGGCATTTTGGGGGTCCTGGAGGGGGCGTTTGGGGATGGGCAGAGGAGGCCCAGCTCAGGTGGAGGAACAAAGCAAAGCAAGACACTGCTCTCCCAGAGACTCTGTTTTCCTGCCATGGCCTGCAGCCAGGCCTCCTCCAAAGTTGTGTTTGCCAGAGCTGCTTTGAGCAGTTGCAAAATTGTCTGCTCTTAAGTAGCTCTGTATCATGCTTTGCTTTCTGCTTCTTCAAAGCTGAAAATGATTTCTTTTGTTCTTTGGATCCAATCAGTGCAATACCCAGACTTACACAAGGATGCACTCGGCTACAGACAGCACAAATGCTCCATTTCAGACCCCAGCTGCTCTGATCTGAGGTACAGAGGCTCTATATAGCTGGTCTGAGGAGGTAGAGAAGGTATCAGCAAGTAAAAGATGCTCAAAATTTTGCCAAGGGAAAAAAACCCAAACCAACAACAACAACAAAAAAGAAACTAACAAAAATAATTCCTTGTTTTTGTACAGCCCTGGGGAAAGCCAATGGATTTTTCCTGGGCAAAAGTTCTGGTAAACATCAGTGGAAGAAAAGCAAGATGAATAGATGTAAACTGGACCTAAAGGAGAGGAAGAGCAATAACCTAAGAACTGTTCCTGTTTATACTCATTAGATCTGCCATTCTTTAGCTTTTTGTTTTTTTTTTTTTACTTCCTTCAGTGAGAACATCAGACTGCACATCACCTTGTGTCCCAGTCATCACAGCCAGCATCATATTTGTGTGTTGGCTGGAAAGAAAGCTCTCCCTCTGTAAAGCCTTCAAAGACTGCATTTGCATTCCTTTGCCTCATTCAGTACCTGGTCATACTGCCAGAGCTCTGGAAAAGCTTTCTCTTCCACCAGCTGCTTCACTTTTGCCACATCCAGATCCTCCAGACGATAGTTGAGGTCACCCAGCCATAAAATCACACTGCAGGAGAACACAGAGCACAAGTGTGCACGGTCTGGCCACAGGCAGGACCCAGCAGCTCCTCCCAACACTGTCAGCTGGGTGCTGTGTCTGCTTGGCCATCAGAGACAACAAGCAGCAGTGAAAACCTGAAAGTGAAGCTTTATTTTCTATTTTTTGCTGCTTTTAATTCCCGTTCTGCATCCTTGTCACTGCCTCTTGATAACTGGTGCTTCTGATATCCCAGAGATGAAACCCCCCTGGGGAAATCAGTGCACATTGCTGCCACATCCTCACTTGAAAATAAAACAAAGCTGGGAGAGCACAGGGTGGCAAGTGACTTGTCAGACCTGGACAGTGACCACCCTCAGCCCCAGGGTTCCAGTAAAGCATTTCTGACCCCTTCCCACATCCCAGCCAGGAGAACCTGGCACTCTCCTGTGTTCCTCAAGTTCTCCCTGCCCCACGGAGCGATGGGCACAGCCAGAGGGGGAGCATACTCATGTTTGGCAATGGTGAGAGAGGCCAAGTTGGGATCTGACTGGCGGAACTGCATCCGAGAGCAGATGTCCTGGAAGTCCTGGTTCCTCCTCTTGTATTCCTCTATGTGAGCTGCCAGGTGAGAATTCACAATGCACAGAGTAGTAGTGTTATGGAATTTAAACCTTATGGCAACACCACCTTTGTTACCCTGAAAGATAAAAGACAAGGAATTGCTCAGGAGCTTTTACACACAACAGAAGAAACAAGCATCTGCATTATCATCCACTGACTGCTTTCCAAGGAAATCTGAAGCAGCAGAAAGAAATGCCTGAGGTCCTGAATCTCACCCCTGCTTCTGCACAGCCCCTGAGAAGCACTTCCCCACTTCAGCCCAGCTTCCTTTCAGTTACAGCGGGATCCCAGGAGCTCCTGGATCTTCCTCCTATCCTCGCCAGCCCCACCACGGAAACCTCCCTTTCTTTCACACAAAGTACCTCAGAATCCAAGGAAGAAGTCCCCAGAAAACTGACAGCTTTCTTTTCCTCTGCTGCCACAGCTGGAAGGGAACCTACACAGCAGGGAAGAAGGGAGACACTCAGCTGCTTTGCTACTCTGCCATTGGCCAGCAGGGATTCACAGGCCAGCTTAATATTTGCAACCTCAGAAGTCAGTCACTTTCTTAGTTCATTTTCTAGGGATTAGTATTCATAGAGGAAGTATTTGGATCTAGATCGTTTCTCTCACCAGTGTAGTCTCTGGAAGTTTTGTTGGGCACCTCAGGCCTTTCATTTAATATGTCATTTTTCTCAGAGCCAGCAATGTCACTTTTGAGCTCTACAGGAATGACAATCTTCTCCTCTTTTCTGCATTGTTGAGGTAATTTTCCCTCAAAGAGATGAAACAAACATCTGAAAGGAGCAGAAAGAAGCATCTGCTTTGCCACCCACTGACAGCTTGAATAACCTTTCTTGTGGAAGACAAAATGGAAACTTTGCTGAGCTTTCTTTTACGAGGTCCTTCTCAGAAAGTACCTCAGAATCCTGGGGAGAGACAAGTCCAGAGAAAATCATCTTTCTCCTCTTCTGGCAGGGGATCTACACACCAGGGAAGAAAGGGGACAATCAGTGTTTGTACTACACTCTGCTACTCCTCACTTTTATGTTTGAGGCTCTTCTTTTGTAACTTTTGATTCTAGAACCATGGCTATCACCTGAAAGCACAAGGAATAAAAAAATCCCTGTGAACAAAAGGAGTTATTTTTTTAATTGCAATTGGCAAGTTTCCAGTCCAGAAGAATGCCCTGGAGAGGAGTCACCTGGCAATGCCTGAAAAAGGAGCCAGGGAAGGGATGGGCAGGACGGAGGAAGGACTTGGCCAGGGACAAAGGCTTAGCAGGGGATCCATAGCTTAATATTAAGGATATGGCTTTTTGGTTCTGAAAGAACAAAGTGTCGTCTTTTCAGGATTTAACTTTCATGTTTACTATAGAAGAAAACAGAAGAAAAAAATAGAAAAATCTCCTTAACATTTAACACGGACAACTCTACAGGTGACAACAGAGTGAGACTTGGGGCAGCCAAGTCAACACAGGACAGCAGGAATGAATGCATTCCCAGTAGTGCTATCTTCTTTGGACTCTTACACCTAGCAGTTTAAGAAACACCTCTAAAGTGGAGAAGAAAAATACGAGCATGAATACGTTTGATTAGGAACCAGTTAACAGAATGGTAACGGCCTAGCAAGAGAGGAAGTAGAGGAACCTCCAAGGTACTCATTGCACACATGAGTACACACCACAGGCACAGGCAGAGATTTTACTAGTTCATGGAGTCTTACGTGTAACATGATGCTAGAGACTATGCCATCTGCTGCTCTATCCAGTTACACACTATTCAGAAAAGGGAAAGAAAAGCAAACAGCAGAATCCAGATCAAAAGCTTAACCTCACACTCAGCCTGTTCCTGCAGCACAGCAAAGGGACTCTCGTGATGCAGGACATGTGCTTCATGGTGCCAGACAGAGACTGCAGTAATAATGCCAAGAAATGTCCCCTGGACACTATCTGCTGACCACTTACCACACAGTTCTGATAAAACAGAACTGAAGAACCCAGAAAGAATAAAACCTCCCACTGTAGGCTCTCACAGGTAAAGCAGAAGACAACATTGCATTATCTAAATATACTGGTTTCCTAAGATTCCTTTAGGGCTCTGTGGCCTCCAAACCATAGACGGGATTTTAAAACCTCATACAAGGAGCTAGGTGTTTGATCACAAGGCAATTGAATGTTCTGTCTGGAGGACAAGGTAATACAACAACCCTGCTAGTGGACATGGAGTCACAGCTGCCCTCACAGCTTGACAAGAAGCATCGCCAACGAGTAACGAATCAGCACATTCACAAAACTTCTTGTGCTGCTCCACCTGATGCCTGTGCTGAAGTCAACAGGAAACACAGTCAGTGCTGACAATACAAACCACCTCAAGAAAAGGCCTGGGTCCTTTTCCTCCTGAGCTCCTCCAGACTTCAAAATCCTGCCTCCTCTGTCCACAGCAGCTGCATCCAACGTAGGGCCAGAAGCTTCTTCCCACTGGGGAGTGCTGAGGACAATGATGTCGTCTGCATCACCTGCATCATCTGCTTCTGCCTTCTCCTGAGCTGCACTTGCTGACAGTTGGTCACTAGGACTATAAAGAGAAAGAGAGGAAGCAGCGTTGGGAAAAATAACCACTTCCTGGCAGGTAGCATTTAGCAGAAGAGTTAACAGCCAGGACCAAAGCACCACGTTACCCCCATGCCCCAGCCCCAGGCTGCCAACGCAGCTCCGCCTGACTCCGCCTCACTCCCCATCTGTGGATGTGCCCACAGCTCCACCAAGGCCCTGAGTGCCAGCAGACAGACACTGTGACTGCCACACTTCAGACATGACCGCAGGCAGCCCAGGTCACTCCAAGTCTTTGCAATGTCCTGGCAGCCCAGCAGCTGAAAGAATGACAGCCGTGAGAGATGAGCGAAGCTGCAGGACCCCGGCACTGTCCAGCTCCTGGTTCCCCATGCCAGCTCAGGGCCTGGGGGCTGACACAGCCCGTCCGGGGGGAAGCCCTGCCTGTGGACACCCAGGGGTGCTGAGCACTGCCCCAGCAGGAAGGGCTGGAGGGCAGAGGGACTGACAGCAGAGCCCTCTGTCCCTGCTCCGGGGACTGGAGGCTCCCAGCTGGTGGCTTCCTGGGGCAGAGGGACAGCTTCAGAAGCATCTGGAAGATGCAGGACAACTTTGCAGAAGTCAGGCAGCAGGGCCCGCTGCTCCTAAGAGAGATCATGGCTGGTCCCATGTTGAATGTGGAGGCCAGCCCCATCGCTGTGCTGCTGGCAGAGAAGCTCCCCACCCTCTTTGATGACGTAAGGCTGCTGTGGGAGCTGAGCCTGCAGAGGGGCATGCGGCAAGGGGCAAGGACAGCTGCCCTCCAGCCCAGCCCCGCGGGCAGCACTTGGGCAGGGCTGCTGCCCTCTTTACTCCCCTGGGCTCTGCTGGGAGGCCTTCTGGGCTCTGCAGCCCAGCACAGCCTCTCCTTGGCAGGATGAGGCCTCCGCTGCCCCCAGCCCTACCACCCCGCAGCTGCTGGGGCCCCCCAGGCACAAACAGGAGCCCTGCAGCATTCTGGGCAGCACTCTGCTTCCCCACTGCCTGCACCCCCTGCCCTGCACTGCAGCTGGAAACCTAGGGCAAGAGCCAGAGTTGGGTGCCAGAGTTGGGTGCTGGCGCACAGGGGCTTGTGGGGTCACCCTGAAGCAGTGCACTGAGAGCTGCCCCTGTGTCTTCTCTGCAGGCACCCCAGTTCGTGTGCAGGCTCAGCCAGTGGCCCCACTGTCAGGGGAGCCTGAAAGCGTTCTTCCCCGGCCTCCTTATGGCCCTCATCAGTCACCTTGCAGAGGCTGTAAAGACATCAGGCTGCAAGGATACAGAGGCTGTCGTGGATTCCTTTGTCCAAACAGTCCCGGATTTGCTCAAATTCAGACTTGAGGCCTGGCTGCTGGAACAGGTACTCCTGCAAAGCACACACTTAACTCATTCTCCAGGAAACGAAAAGTTAGTTGGATAAATTACTGAGCAATGTCACTGTCAGCTGTCTGGAAACTCCCAGCAAGAGGCACCGTCAGGGAACAGAACACCCTGGGGCTCCCCTCTACCACTGCCCAAACATCCACAGAAATTCTCATGACCAGGAGCATCCTCAAATCTAAAGCTAAGACAAAAAAAGTCCCATCCTGTGTCTCCAGCACGAAGACTGCCAGCCTGCTGGGAAGCATTCCTGTAGAGATGATCCACCATCATCCACAGCTCCTTTGGAATGTCCACGGGCTTTTCAGCTTCGATGGCATCATCACTGATCTCCAGTGGCACCAGGGGCTGAGAGTGAGGGGGGAAAAAGAAAAGGTAGCTATCCAAGTTCTGGCAAAAATGCTTCACAGAGCTTTTACCTGAGAATTCCTCCTTGGTCAGAAACTGCAGCTTCACTCAGCAGCCTTTACACCAGACTAGCACAACAGGCACTTGGGCACCAACACTCCAGAGAGAAGAAACAACACATGCACAAGCTGTACCAGCATCCTCAGAGGAGAGAGCAGGGCAGTGCAAAAGGTTCTTTAGCAAGCAACAGGATTTAACATCTAGTTTGGATCATTCTTGTGGGTTTGGAAGGGAATTCTTGCCCTTAACTCTGAATAGAGTTTCTGAATAGATTCTGCTGACATGTCCTGGATAGGTTCCCTCATGTGGCACAGGGTGTGGAGAGGAGCCCCAAAGCAACTTGGCAAGTAGTTCCCCGTTACAGAAATAAAATAATCCTTCCCCCTCTGAAGATGCAGGACCAAGATATCTTCAAGTTTTTCCTCTCCAGAGTTTAAGTGTGTAGCTGTTGATTTATTAACAAACACCTCCAACATCACTGTATACTCAGCACCTGCAGGGAGATGATAAAATCCATACTTGGGGGCAAAAGGTATGAAATCAATAAGCCTGCATTCTGAGGCATAACAGGGTCAAAATTAAGCCAGAATTAAGGTGACAACATGAGCTGATTAATGAGAGGAACAACAAGGAGCTCACCTGGGTGCAGAAAGCCCTTGCTGGGATTAGCAGCCAGCCACTTCTTGGAGTAGGCTTTCTCATCTGGTTTGTTGATAAATTCAAACTGGCAGGCCACTTCTCCATTGCAGATTGTGAACCTCCCCACCTGCAGCTGCATTTACTTCACCTCCGCAAAATAGAACTAGGAACCAATGCCAGGGAACATCATCAGCCAGGGCCACCTGGCCAAGCACCAATCCCTCTCCCGTGGTTTAATCATTAAGCAGCAAGATCCCCAGCGTAACCCCCTTGCTTCTGCACAGCTTCCAGGATGACAAAGGATCACACCTGCTTGCTCTGTGTGCTAAAGCCCCTTTCAAAAACACGTCCCCCCCAAATAACCCAAATGCAACTGGAGCAGTCTCACTTTTTTAGTCCCCATCACACAAAGCAAACGTTGGGTTTGGGACCTTCTCCTTCAGCTGGAGCGGGCACAAGGCAGGTGGCAGTCTCTGGGTACCTCTTCGATGTCCTCCAGGGCATCCACAAAGCTCTCCTGGCCATCCTCCTCCTCAGCTGGTAGAGGATCCTGATGTCTGCTGGAAGCAGACTGGGAATCTAAAAAAACAAGGGAGGAGGAGGGTGAGCTGAAGGTGTTGGCAGGAGAAACTGAAGGGCCCTACCCGGCACCCAGCCGCGTGCCAGCTCCCGAGGGCAGAGCCAGCCCTGGGCAGGGGCACCCAAAGAGGGGACTGGCAGGGATCAGGATCACAGCAAAGCAGCCGGAGGCCCCTCACTCACCTGTCTCTAGCAGCTGGGGCTGTGTGGTGGGGGGATGCCTTCCCTCCTCTCCTTCTCCAGGCCGGCTCGGGGGTCTCTGCTCGGTGGAAAAGGTGGGAAAGGAGGAGAGGCCATGGGGGCAGGATATGGGGAATGGTCTGTCCTCACTCCTAAGTATCAGCTTTTCTATTTCTGCTTGTCTGTGTGCAGCTTACTTAGAAATTTTATACACTTTACAGCTTAAACAGTGACAGCTTTCAAACTGCCAGGAAAGTATAAAATCCTGTGATAACGTTTCAAAAAAGCCAGTGTATAAAAAAAATATTTTTTTTACAGCGATTTGATAGCTAAAAATCAGATCAGCTGCATCTGAAATCCAGAGCAGATCGTTTTCTCTCAGGAGAAACTGACAGATGAACTGCTGAGCTTTCTTCTTCTCAGCTGTGTCAGGTGCAGGACGTCCAGGAGGAGGGCGAAGCAACAGCTCCCCAAAAATGCTGCCTGCATTTCAGAGAAAAAGCCAGAGAGAATGAGACAGAGCCAGCAGCTGCAGGGGTCACAGGTAAAATCCCCCAACCCCAGGCAAGGTGACACTTGAGGGCTCGCTCAGCCTGCCCAGGGGACTTTGGAGAAAGGGGTTTTGTGAGAAATGCTGCAAATCCCCTCTGAGCAGGGCAGTTGGAGTTGTGGCCTTACCAAGGATATGCGTATCCAAGTGGTTTTTCCCTGATTTTCTCAGCAGTTCCTGTAGAAATGCCATCAGATACTCAAACACATTTTTGTGGCACCTAGGCAGTTTAGAGATGATCTGAGGAGGTGGGGAAAAAAAAAAAAAAACAAAAAAAACAAACCCACAATATTTCTCTTGAAGATGTGGCAATGCCTCAGCAGCTTCATCTGCTTCCAGCATCACCCAGTTTGCAAACAACTGCTCTGAGTAGCCCAAAGCAGTCAAGATCCTTTATTTATTACCAGATAATTCAGTTTCTGAGAGCAAAACCACTTTGCTGGTCTCACATAAAGCAGTTTGTCTCCTTTCCCTCTAAAATCAGAGGAGTTTTACCTGGCTGCTCAGTCTGTAGCTGCAGGCACTCTCCAGACATCTTCTGTAGAACCTGGAGCAGATGACAGGCTCTTGCAGGCTCTCCAGGAAGAGCAGCAAAGCTTCAGCAACTGAGTGATTGCTGCCAACTGATCCCCAAGTGGTTAAGGAAAGGGGGGGCAAGAAGAGCCTGATCTGCTTTGGTGGAATTTCTGCTGAAACATTCACCTTGGCTCTGGGTTAAAAGAGTTCACAGCTGGGAGCTCAGACACCAACAGCACAAGGACCTGGCAGAGGTTTTCACACTGAGCACAAGGAAATGCAGCTGTCAGTCACCCCAAGGTGAGAGGGGGGAATTAAAACCCCCGGGGGGAACCCACTGATTGCATCTTTTCAGCTCTTGGCACTAAGTGACCCTCAGGGGACATCAGGCTGCAAGGATCCAGAGGGTGTCGTATCAGCCATGGCAGGACAGCCTCGGGGAGATGCAGTGACACCCTCTACATCACTGCCCAGCTGGAGTCCATAGAGCGAGAAATAGATAAATAGATAAAACTAAGACACCGTTGTCTCCAGCTGAGAGAAAGCAGCTTGGCCATTTCAGATGACTAAACTGAAAAAATTCAAAATTGTCATAAAATGACAACAGCAATGACTTTCCCAATCATTTGCTTTGGCCTTATTCAGTGTAGCCTTGTGTAAGGAGATGTAAACCCTTCCCTTTCAGCTTTTCACAGATAGATTTTTCTCACAAGCAGTTTATGTAAAAGTCATCACGTCACCTGGGGTGAGCACTTGTTGGCAACTGGAGCCTCAGGAGAAACCTCTGCTGACACGTTGGGCAGGTATGTTCCTCAGACTCCAGTACTGCTGTTCTAATACCTGTGTAGAATTAGAATCATCAGAATGGTTTTTAAAGAAAGCAGGAGGGAAATTTCAAAGTTCTAATCAATTGTAAAAAACACGTATATGGTTAAAGGCTGAATAGGATCTTGAGTGGAGGGCACGAAGCTATAAATGTTCAATAGTGGAAAAAAAGTTTCCAGTATGTAGCAAATAACCACACAGTTTTGGTATTTCTCTGCTGTAACATTTGAAGGTGGGATTAGGCTGTGCCTTGATGTTTCATCTAGTCTTTTCCTCACTGCCCAGTAGAGTTGAAGTCACCAACGTCAAGGTTAGGGAATAAAACAGCAACCAGGAAAACGTCCTGAGTTCTGAAGGATTAAATATTTAACTATTTATATATTAAAATAGTGGTGGGTTTGGTTTTGGTTTTTTCTAGTCAGCAGTAAGTCACCAGAGTAATCTTATATGAGAGACAGGGCTGTGGACAAAACAGTTTGATATCTAAGACTGTCATCACCTGCACAATTACACACTCTGCTCATACTCCTCCTTTGGTGTGCAAAGGGGATTTCACCAGACACATAGAAAGGGAAAAGAGCTTTCTGCCTGTTTTCCTCATTCTATAAGAAGCATCCTTCAGGGTAGACTTCAGGATGAAAGAGAACTGGAAACAAAGCAACCTTGTTATCTCCTGTTTCTGCTCTCAGAAGATCAGATGTGATTGTTTTGAACTAAGAAACACGCAAGGAACACTTACATTCCTCACAATAACTGTGCCCACAGCAGGGAATAAAAGCTGCATCAGTCAGTAGGGCTTTGCAAAGAGCACACAAGAACTCATCAGGTATGGGATCATCATCAGAGGAGGAGGAGGAGAAGGAGAAGGAGAAGGAGAAGGAGAAGGAGAAGGAGAAGGAGAAGGAGAAGGAGAAGGGGAAGGGGAAGGGGAAGGAGAAGGAGAAGGAGGAGAAGAAGGAGGAGAAGGAGAAGAAGGAGAAGGAGAAGAAGGAGAAGGAGAAGGAGAAGGAGAAGGAGAAGGAGAAGGAGAAGGAGAAGGAGAAAAAGAAGGAGAAGGAGAAGGAGAAGGAGAGGGAGAGGGAGAGGGAGAGGGAGAAGGAGAAGGAGAAGGAGAAGGAGAAGGAGAAGGAGAAGGAGAAGGAGAAGGAGGAGGAGGAGGAGGAGGAGAAGGAGAAGGAGAAGGAGAAGGAGAAGGAGAAGGAGAAGGAGAAGGAGAAGGAGAAGGAGAAGGAGAAGGAGAAGGAGAAGGAGAAGGAGAAGGAGAAGGAGAAGGAGAAGGAGAAGGAGAAGGAGAAGGAGAAGGAGAAGGAGAAGGAGAAGGAGAAGGGGAAGGGGAAGGGGAAGGGGAAGGAGAAGGAGGAGAAGAAGGAGGAGAAGAAGGAGAAGGAGAAGAAGGAGAAGGAGAAGGAGAAGGAGAAGGAGAAGGAGAAGGAGAAGGAGAAGGAGAAGGAGAAGGAGAAGGAGAAGGAGAAGGAGAAGGAGAAGGAGAAGGAGAAGGAGAAGGAGAAGGAGGAGGGCTCTTTGCAACACAAAATTAACAAAATGTCTCAGAGATGGTGAACAGCTCCTGAAGGGCTTCCTTGTGTCTTGAGGCTGAGGAATACTGCAGGATTACACTGAGGCTGATCAGCTACTCCCCTCCTGTCTTCCCAAGCTTCCCAACAACCCTCTGTAGGATAGGATCCAAACGCAAACATCTTGTAAACTTAAACCAATGACTTCATATTCTTAAAGATCAAAGTTTCGTTCACATCTCAATGGTTATCCAGCTACAGATCACAGCATAAGATTTAAAATAACAAAGCAAAGACTCTCGGGGTTTTATTTTAAAGGATTTGACAAGAAATTCCATATATCTCAATAAGCTGGGCCAGAGAAAGAAGTGCAGAGGAGTCACTGATCTGGTCACAAAAAAATAATCAAAGGGTTTTAACATACCTGTTTTCAAGAAATAAAACCCCATCTGAATTAGAGCAACTGCTACGAATGTGGTTTGGATAAAGGCACTCTGGGAACTACCAGGGTCCCTGGGCCAGCTACACTGACTCACACTCACAGAGAGAGACATTCACGGGCAGAAAGGAATTCAAACTGATCAGTGACAGCATTGCTGATGTCAGATTCAGACTGAGTCGTTTCAGAGCTACAGACAAGAAGCTTTCAAGCTGAAATATGACACACCACTCCATGACCAGCACAGGCTGTATTCTTCACAGGACACACAGACACACTTGATGAATTTCTCCATTCAGATCTCCTCACAGCTTCTCAAGTGCTCAGACCCCACAACTCTGGCTTACTGTAATGCCTCACCCCAGTCTAGTGAAGAAAAAGCAGTTATACCTAAAATCAGGAGGACAAAAATAAAACAACCCACCACTTAGTGATGTTTATACTGGAAGGACTCTTTTGAAATGCAGAGTTACACATCATATTCCACCCCAGGAGGCAAATCAACATCGAGAGCATTACCAGTCAGGTATTTCCTTGTGTTCCTTATTTGTATTTTAGCAGCAGCAGGACAGTGTTTGCAAAGCTGTAGAAAAATGCTGCCCCTTTTCCCAGTCTCAGTTCCAAGTGGGGGTATCCTGAAGAAAGGCTGAACCTCTGGGAAACGGCAGCAGCATCCAAACCTGAAGTCACCCAGATCCAAACATGTCCTGCAGGCAGAAGGGAAGAAAAATGACAGAGCTTTTACCCACAAAGGCACTGGGCTCCAACTTGTGCTGAATGGGTACACTGGGCTGTTGGTATTTTCCTGTGCAGACAAACTATTCAACTGAACTGCTTCATCAGATAAAGTCCAAAGATCAAATGCAGAACTGCAGAATACCAACTTGGGCAGCAACAAGACTTTAACTGATGGCAATCTATTCAAGACATTGATGTACTCAGAGGGGCCCAAACAATTTCACCTCAATTATACAGTCTCAGGAAGAAATGCCCAGGTATTTACAGGCACAAAAAGGAATTGTTTCGCTGCACACAGATGTCCTCAAAATGCTTGGGATATGTTGGTTTGAGTCAAAAGTAAGAAACAGTACCAAGTTTAACAATAACAGATTCTCAGGGGGTTTTGGTAACCTTTTATAAAATTAGGGAAAAAAACCCAACTGTGCAAATGATGGCAGTACACAGTTTTGCTATGCTGACTCAAATACATTCTATTTACAACAAAGACTGTGTTTTATTGGAAAATGGATTAAGTTATTGTTTGGGAAATTAATACAAGGGTACACTGTTTGGATGTAAATGCAGGCTGCAGTAGAAAGTGTGAGATTGTGATTTTACATACAGCTTTTGATGTTCCACTCCCTGGCTCCCTTTGCCTTCCAGATGTTCCACTCACTGGCTCTGATTGGCTTCTAGAAGAACCAAAAAAAGGTGATCAGAACTCCAAATAAAGCACCTGTACCCAACCCTAAGTAGGGAAAGCAGAGTGTAAACCAGTTCTCTGATGCACAGAGTAAACCATGCGTGACTGACACACGTTTAATAAAAGAACACAGCCCCAGAGATTTTCTCTGTTCATCTTCAGATGGGGAAAGCTGTGTGTGTGTGAGTGAGGAAGATCTGCTCTCCCATTTCCTTTTTGCACCTCAGCAAATCCACTGCAAGATTTACACTCAAGAAATCAAAGGGTAAGGGATGCAGAAGGCTCCAACCACCATTTCCACTGACTCCCTAGAAATATGCAAGACCACACCATCAGTCACACTGCCCTACCTGCTCCAGAGGTGTCAGACCAGAAATGATGGTTTCAAGACAGAAAACACAACACAATCCAGCACAACAACAACAACATCAACCTGAAGAAACCAGGAACACAAACCAAGGGTCCCTAATCAAACCTTAAAAATGAAAACAAGCTTGCTTCCTTGAAAAGAAAGCCCAGGTTGGTAGGGCCTGGCCCAGCTGCTCATCACTGCTTGCTCTTCTGGGGCTCTGCCCAGCTCCTTGCCCCCAGCTCTTCATCCCTCCCTCCCTGTCCTTTGCCCATCACAACTTTGGGCTTTCACTGGCTGTCTCCCTCTCAACACTTCCCAATTCCTCCCTGACGGGTCTCAGAGCCACTGCTGTTTCTCCACATCTTTCTCTCCCTCTCCTCTCCTGGCCTTATTGTCCCTCTCTCTCCTGCAGCCTCTCCCCTTTCCTGCCTCTCCCTCCCCACTCCCTTCCTCTCCCCTCGCCCTTTCCCCTCTCTCCTGCTCCCTCTCCCACCCCTCTGTCACTCCCCTCTCCTGGGGCCTTTTCTGTCTCTCTCAGGCCCCTGGCCCGCTCTCTCTCCATCCCCCCTCTCTCCTCCTTCCCGCCCTTCTCCTCTCCCTCCCTCCCTGCCTCCCTCCTCCTCCCTCTTTGCCCCCTTCCCCTCCACCTCTTTCCCGCTCCTCACCACTCTTTGTCCTGCCTTCCCTCCCTGCCCAGATCCCCTTCCTCCTGCTCCCCCTCCCAGCTGGGCCGGGGCCGGGGCAGCCCCGGGGTCGGGCGGGCTCAGGCAGCAGGAGAGGAGGAGCGCCCCGGGGCGTGCTGGGAGCTGTAGTCCCGGGGCATGCTGGGAGCTGTAGTCCCGGGGCAAGCAGGGGGCTGCCCGGCGGACATCTTGGTTCCCGGCCCATGCTGGCAGGTGCTCTTTCCCCACTCTCCCCATCCCGCAGCCGGGGAAAAATTCCAGGAGGGCGGCGGGGATGAGCCAGCAGCTCCTAAAAGGCCTCCAAGTGAAGGAGGAAGCATGCAGAGGCGGGGGGGAAGCAAGGGCAGGTACCCTGGGAGGAGTAGAGAGGTGGTCGGAGCAGCTGGGGAGCAGGGCAGGAGAGCCACATCCATCCCAGGTAGGATTGAATCTTGCCGGGGTTGGAAAGAGCAATAAGAAAAGCTTTGAGAGGCACATAGGTGGGAATGAAAGGAGAAGCCAGGAAAATGTAGGCCCTCTCCTGAAGGAAATGTCAGACCTAGCTCCAGAGGATATTGAGAATGCTGAGGTTTTCCAGGACTTCCTTGCCTCAGTCTCCTCTGGGAAGTGCTCATTGCCTGATTGCAGAGGCCACAGCAGGGGAAAGCAGGGCCTGGGACAGCCAAGGAGCCCCCACTGGGGGAGAAGAAGAGCTTTGGCTCATCTAAAGAACCTGCAGGTGCACAAGTTTATGGGTGCAGTCTGAGGGGTTCAGAGGGCATTTTGGGGGTCCTGGAGGGGGCGTTTGGGGATGGGCAGAGGAGGCCCAGCTCAGGTGGAGGAACAAAGCAAAGCAAGACACTGCTCTCCCAGAGACTCTGTTTTCCTGCCATGGCCTGCAGCCAGGCCTCCTCCAAAGTTGTGTTTGCCAGAGCTGCTTTGAGCAGTTGCAAAATTGTCTGCTCTTAAGTAGCTCTGTATCATGCTTTGCTTTCTGCTTCTTCAAAGCTGAAAATGATTTCTTTTGTTCTTTGGATCCAATCAGTGCAATACCCAGACTTACACAAGGATGCACTCGGCTACAGACAGCACAAATGCTCCAGTTCAGACCCCAGCTGCTCTGATCTGAGGTACAGAGGCTCTATATAGCTGGTCTGAGGAGGTAGAGAAGGTATCAGCAAGTAAAAGATGCTCAAAATTTTGCCAAGGGAAAAAAAGCCAAACCAACAACAACAACAAAGAAGAAACTAACAAAAATAATTCCTTGTTTTTGTACAGCCCTGGGGAAAGCCAATGGATTTTTCCTGGGAAAAAGTTCTGGTAAACATCAGTGGAAGAAAAGCAAGATGAATAGATGTAAACTGGACCTAAAGGAGAGGAAGAGCAATAACCTAAGAACTGTTCCTGTTTATAGTCATTAGATCCGCCATTCTTTAGCTTTTTGTTTTTTTTTTTTTTACTTCCTTCAGTGAGAACATCAGACTGCACATCACCTTGTGTCCCAGTCATCACAGCCAGCATCATATTTGTATGTTGGCTGGAAAGAAAGCTCTCCCTCTGTAAAGCCTTCAAAGACTGCATTTGCATTCATTTGCCTCTTTAGCTAGGAAAGAAAACCAAAACCAAACAGAACAAAAAAAGGACAAAACATTTAATTTTAAATAAACTCAAGCACAATTCCCATCTAAAAGGGACAAGCTCAGCACGGAGAAGGCTGAGCAGTGGGTGTGCAGTTTCTGAGCAGCCCCACTTGCAGGCAGGGGACAGCAGTACCTGGTCATACTGCCAGAGCTCTGGAAAAGCTTTCTCTTCCACCAGCTGCTTCACTTTTGCCACATCCAGATCCTCCAGACGATAGTTGAGGTCACCCAGCCATAAAATCACACTGCAGGAGAACACAGAGCACAAGTGTGCACGGTCTGGCCACAGGCAGGACCCAGCAGCTCCTCCCAACACTGTCAGCTGGGTGCTGTGTCTGCTTGGCCATCAGAGACAACAAGCAGCAGTGAAAACCTGAAAGTGAAGCTTTATTTTCTATTTTTTGCTGCTTTTAATTCCCGTTCTGCATCCTTGTCACTGCCTCTTGATAACTGGTGCTTCTGATATCCCAGAGATGAAACCCCCCTGGGGAAATCAGTGCACATTGCTGCCACATCCTCACTTGAAAATAAAACAAAGCTGGGAGAGCACAGGGTGGCAAGTGACTTGTCAGACCTGGACAGTGACCACCCTCAGCCCCAGGGTTCCAGTAAAGCATTTCTGACCCCTTCCCACATCCCAGCCAGGAGAACCTGGCACTCTCCTGTGTTCCTCAAGTTCTCCCTGCCCCACGGAGCGATGGGCACAGCCAGAGGGGGAGCATACTCATGTTTGGCAATGGTGAGAGAGGCCAAGTTGGGATCTGACTGGCGGAACCGCATCCGAGAGCAGATGTCCTGGAAGTCCTGGTTCCTCCTCTTGTATTCCTCTATGTGAGCTGCCAGGTGAGAATTCACAATGCACAGAGTAGTAGTGTTATGGAATTTAAACCTTATGGCAACACCACCTTTGTTACCCTGAAAGATAAAAGACAAGGAATTGCTCAGGAGCTTTTACACACAACAGAAGAAACAAGCATCTGCATTATCATCCACTGACTGCTTTCCAAGGAAATCTGAAGCAGCAGAAAGAAATGCCTGAGGTCCTGAATCTCACCCCTGCTTCTGCACAGCCCCTGAGAAGCACTTCCCCACTTCAGCCCAGCTTCCTTTCAGTTACAGCGGGATCCCAGGAGCTCCTGGATCTTCCTCCTATCCTCGCCAGCCCCACCACGGAAACCTCCCTTTCTTTCACACAAAGTACCTCAGAATCCAAGGAAGAAGTCCCCAGAAAACTGACAGCTTTCTTTTCCTCTGCTGCCACAGCTGGAAGGGAACCTACACAGCAGGGAAGAAGGGAGACACTCAGCTGCTTTGCTACTCTGCCATTGGCCAGCAGGGATTCACAGGCCAGCTTAATATTTGCAACCTCAGAAGTCAGTCACTTTCTTAGTTCATTTTCTAGGGATTAGTATTCATAGAGGAAGTATTTGGATCTAGATCGTTTCTCTCACCAGTGTAGTCTCTGGAAGTTTTGTTGGGCACCTCAGGCCTTTCATTTAATATGTCATTTTTCTCAGAGCCAGCAATGTCACTTTTGAGCTCTACAGGAATGACAATCTTCTCCTCTTTTCTGCATTGTTGAGGTAATTTTCCCTCAAAGAGATGAAACAAACATCTGAAAGGAGCAGAAAGAAGCATCTGCTTTGCCACCCACTGACAGCTTGAATAACCTTTCTTGTGGAAGACAAAATGGAAACTTTGCTGAGCTTTCTTTTGCCCTACCTGCTCCAGAGGTGTCAGACCAGAAATGATGGTTTCAAGACAGAAAACACAACACAATCCAGCACAACAACAACAACATCAACCTGAAGAAACCAGGAACACAAACCAAGGGTCCCTAATCAAACCTTAAAAATGAAAACAAGCTTGCTTCCTTGAAAAGAAAGCCCAGGTTGGTAGGGCCTGGCCCAGCTGCTCATCACTGCTTGCTCTTCTGGGGCTCTGCCCAGCTCCCTGCCCCCAGCTCTTCATCCATCCCTCCCTCCCTGTCCTTTGCCCATCACAACTTTGGGCTTTCACTGGCTGTCTCCCTCTCAACACTTCCCAATTCCTCCCTGACGGGTCTCAGAGCCACTGCTGTTTCTCTCTCTCTCTTTCTCCACATCTTTCTCTCCCTCTCCTCTCCTGGCCTTATTGTCCCTCTCTCTCCTGCAGCCTCTCCCCTTTCCTGCCTCTCCCTCCCCTCGCCCTTTCCCCTCTCTCCTGCTCCCTCTCCCACCCCTCTGTCACTCCCCTCTCCTGGGGCCTTTTCTGTCTCTCTCAGGCCCCTGGCCCGCTCTCTCTCCATCCCCCCTCTCTCCTCCTTCCCGCCCTTCTCCTCTCTCTCCCTCCCTGCCTCCCTCCTCCTCCCTCTTTGCCCCCTTCCCCTCCACCTCTTTCCCGCTCCTCACCACTCTTTGTCCTGCCTTCCCTCCCTGCCCAGATCCCCTTCCTCCTGCTCCCCCTCCCAGCTGGGCCGGGGCCGGGGCAGCCCCGGGGTCGGGCGGGCTCAGGCAGCAGGAGAGGAGGAGCGCCCCGGGGCGTGCTGGGAGCTGTAGTCCCGGGGCATGCTGGGAGCTGTAGTCCCGGGGCAAGCAGGGGGCTGCCCGGCGGACATCTTGGTTCCCGGCCCATGCTGGCAGGTGCTCTTTCCCCACTCTCCCCATCCCGCAGCCGGGGAAAAATTCCAGGAGGGCGGCGGGGATGAGCCAGCAGCTCCTAAAAGGCCTCCAAGTGAAGGAGGAAGCATGCAGAGGCGGGGGGGAAGCAAGGGCAGGTACCCTGGGAGGAGTAGAGAGGTGGTCGGAGCAGCTGGGGAGCAGGGCAGGAGAGCCACATCCATCCCAGGTAGGATTGAATCTTGCCGGGGTTAGAAAGAGCAATAAGAAAAGCTTTGAGAGGCACATAGGTGGGAATGAAAGGAGAAGCCAGGAAAATGTAGGCCCTCTCCTGAAGGAAATGTCAGACCTAGCTCCAGAGGATATTGAGAATGCTGAGGTTTTCCAGGACTTCCTTGCCTCAGTCTCCTCTGGGAAGTGCTCATTGCCTCATTGCAGAGGCCACAGCAGGGGAAAGCAGGGCCTGGGACAGCCAAGGAGCCCCCACTGGGGGAGAAGAAGAGCTTTGGCTCATCTAAAGAACCTGCAGGTGCACAAGTTTATGGGTGCAGTCTGAGGGGTTCAGAGGGCATTTTGGGGGTCCTGGAGGGGGCGTATGGGGAAGGGCAGAGGAGGCCCAGCTCAGGTGGAGGAACAAAGCAAGGCAAGACACTGCTCTCCCAGAGACTCTGTTTTCCTGCCATGGCCTGCAGCCAGGTCTCCTCCAAAGTTGTGTTTGCCAGAGCTGCTTTGAGCAGTTGCAAAATTGTCTGCTCCTAAGTAGCTGTGTATCATGCTTTGCTTTCTGCTTCTTCAAAGCTGAAAATGATTTCTTTTGTTCTTTGGATCCAATCAGTGCAATACCCAGACTTACACAAGGATGCACTCGGCTACAGACACCACAAATGCTCCAGTTCAGACCCCAGCTGCTCTGATCTGAGGTACAGAGGCTCTATATAGCTGGTCTGAGGAGGTAGAGAAGGTATCAGCAAGTAAAAGATGCTCAAAATTTTGCCAAGGGAAAAAAAGCCAAACCAACAACAACAACAAAAAAGAAACTAACAAAAATAATTCCTTGTTTTTGTACAGCCCTGGGGAAAGCCAATGGATTTTTCCTGGGAAAAAGTTCTGGTAAACATCAGTGGAAGAAAAGCAAGATGAATAGATGTAAACTGGACCTAAAGGAGAGGAAGAGCAATAACCTAAGAACTGTTCCTGTTTATAGTCATTAGATCTGCCATTCTTTAGCTTTTTTTTTTTTTTTTTTTACTTCCTTCAGTGAGAACATCAGACTGCACATCACCTTGTGTCCCAGTCATCACAGCCAGCATCATATTTGTATGTTGGCTGGAAAGAAAGCTCTCCCTCTGTAAAGCCTTCAAAGACTGCATTTGCATTCATTTGCCTCTTTAGTTAGGAAAGAAAAACAAAACAAAACAAAATAAAAAAGGACAAAACATTTAATTTTAAATAAACTCAAGCACAATTCCCATCTAAAAGGGACAAGCTCAGCACGGAGAAGGCTGAGCAGTGGGTGTGCAGTTTCTGAGCAGCCCCACTTGCAGGCAGGGGACAGCAGTACCTGGTCATACTGCCAGAGCTCTGGAAAAGCTTTCTCTTCCACCAGCTGCTTCACTTTTGCCACATCCAGATCCTCCAGACGATAGTTGAGGTCACCCAGCCATAAAATCACACTGCAGGAGAACACAGAGCACAAGTGTGCACGGTCTGGCCACAGGCAGGACCCAGCAGCTCCTCCCAACACTGTCAGCTGGGTGCTGTGTCTGCTTGGCCATCAGAGACAACAAGCAGCAGTGAAAACCTGAAAGTGAAGCTTTATTTTCTATTTTTTGCCGCTTTTAATTCCCGTTCTGCATCCTTGTCACTGCCTCTTGATAACTGGTGCTTCTGATATCCCAGAGATGAAACCCCCCTGGGGAAATCAGTGCACATTGCTGCCACATCCTCACTTGAAAATAAAACAAAGCTGGGAGAGCACAGGGTGGCAAGTGACTTGTCAGACCTGGACAGTGACCACCCTCAGCCCCAGGGTTCCAGTAAAGCATTTCTGACCCCTTCCCACATCCCAGCCAGGAGAACCTGGCACTCTCCTGTGTTCCTCAAGTTCTCCCTGCCCCACGGAGCGATGGGCACAGCCAGAGGGGGAGCATACTCATGTTTGGCAATGGTGAGAGAGGCCAAGTTGGGATCTGACTGGCGGAACCGCATCCGAGAGCAGATGTCCTGGAAGTCCTGGTTCCTCCTCTTGTATTCCTCTATGTGAGCTGCCAGGTGAGAATTCACAATGCACAGAGTAGTAGTGTTATGGAATTTAAACCTTATGGCAACACCACCTTTGTTACCCTGAAAGATAAAAGACAAGGAATTGCTCAGGAGCTTTTACACACAACAGAAGAAACAAGCATCTGCATTATCATCCACTGACTGCTTTCCAAGGAAATCTGAAGCAGCAGAAAGAAATGCCTGAGGTCCTGAATCTCACCCCTGCTTCTGCACAGCCCCTGAGAAGCACTTCCCCACTTCAGCCCAGCTTCCTTTCAGTTACAGCGGGATCCCAGGAGCTCCTGGATCTTCCTCCTATCCTCGCCAGCCCCACCACGGAAACCTCCCTTTCTTTCACACAAAGTACCTCAGAATCCAAGGAAGAAGTCCCCAGAAAACTGACAGCTTTCTTTTCCTCTGCTGCCACAGCTGGAAGGGAACCTACACAGCAGGGAAGAAGGGAGACACTCAGCTGCTTTGCTACTCTGCCATTGGCCAGCAGGGATTCACAGGCCAGCTTAATATTTGCAACCTCAGAAGTCAGTCACTTTCTTAGTTCATTTTCTAGGGATTAGTATTCATAGAGGAAGTATTTGGATCTAGATCGTTTCTCTCACCAGTGTAGTCTCTGGAAGTTTTGTTGGGCACCTCAGGCCTTTCATTTAATATGTCATTTTTCTCAGAGCCAGCAATGTCACTTTTGAGCTCTACAGGAATGACAATCTTCTCCTCTTTTCTGCATTGTTGAGGTAATTTTCCCTCAAAGAGATGAAACAAACATCTGAAAGGAGCAGAAAGAAGCATCTGCTTTGCCACCCACTGACAGCTTGAATAACCTTTCTTGTGGAAGACAAAATGGAAACTTTGCTGAGCTTTCTTTTGCCCTACCTGCTCCAGAGGTGTCAGACCAGAAATGATGGTTTCAAGACAGAAAACACAACACAATCCAGCACAACAACAACAACATCAACCTGAAGAAACCAGGAACACAAACCAAGGGTCCCTAATCAAACCTTAAAAATGAAAACAAGCTTGCTTCCTTGAAAAGAAAGCCCAGGTTGGTAGGGCCTGGCCCAGCTGCTCATCACTGCTTGCTCTTCTGGGGCTCTGCCCAGCTCCCTGCCCCCAGCTCTTCATCCATCCCTCCCTCCCTGTCCTTTGCCCATCACAACTTTGGGCTTTCACTGGCTGTCTCCCTCTCAACACTTCCCAATTCCTCCCTGACGGGTCTCAGAGCCACTGCTGTTTCTCTCTCTCTCTTTCTCCACATCTTTCTCTCCCTCTCCTCTCCTGGCCTTATTGTCCCTCTCTCTCCTGCAGCCTCTCCCCTTTCCTGCCTCTCCCTCCCCTCGCCCTTTCCCCTCTCTCCTGCTCCCTCTCCCACCCCTCTGTCACTCCCCTCTCCTGGGGCCTTTTCTGTCTCTCTCAGGCCCCTGGCCCGCTCTCTCTCCATCCCCCCTCTCTCCTCCTTCCCGCCCTTCTCCTCTCTCTCCCTCCCTGCCTCCCTCCTCCTCCCTCTTTGCCCCCTTCCCCTCCACCTCTTTCCCGCTCCTCACCACTCTTTGTCCTGCCTTCCCTCCCTGCCCAGATCCCCTTCCTCCTGCTCCCCCTCCCAGCTGGGCCGGGGCCGGGGCAGCCCCGGGGTCGGGCGGGCTCAGGCAGCAGGAGAGGAGGAGCGCCCCGGGGCGTGCTGGGAGCTGTAGTCCCGGGGCGTGCTGGGAGCTGTAGTCCCGGGGCATGCTGGGAGCTGTAGTCCCGGGGCAAGCAGGGGGCTGCCCGGCGGACATCTTGGTTCCCGGCCCATGCTGGCAGGTGCTCTTTCCCCACTCTCCCCATCCCGCAGCCGGGGAAAAATTCCAGGAGGGCGGCGGGGATGAGCCAGCAGCTCCTAAAAGGCCTCCAAGTGAAGGAGGAAGCATGCAGAGGCGGGGGGGAAGCAAGGGCAGGTACCCTGGGAGGAGTAGAGAGGTGGTCGGAGCAGCTGGGGAGCAGGGCAGGAGAGCCACATCCATCCCAGGTAGGATTGAATCTTGCCGGGGTTGGAAAGAGCAATAAGAAAAGCTTTGAGAGGCACATAGGTGGGAATGAAAGGAGAAGCCAGGAAAATGTAGGCCCTCTCCTGAAGGAAATGTCAGACCTAGCTCCAGAGGATATTGAGAATGCTGAGGTTTTCCAGGACTTCCTTGCCTCAGTCTCCTCTGGGAAGTGCTCATTGCCTCATTGCAGAGGCCACAGCAGGGGAAAGCAGGGCCTGGGACAGCCAAGGAGCCCCCACTGGGGGAGAAGAAGAGCTTTGGCTCATCTAAAGAACCTGCAGGTGCACAAGTTTATGGGTGCAGTCTGAGGGGTTCAGAGGGCATTTTGGGGGTCCTGGAGGGGGCGTATGGGGAAGGGCAGAGGAGGCCCAGCTCAGGTGGAGGAACAAAGCAAGGCAAGACACTGCTCTCCCAGAGACTCTGTTTTCCTGCCATGGCCTGCAGCCAGGTCTCCTCCAAAGTTGTGTTTGCCAGAGCTGCTTTGAGCAGTTGCAAAATTGTCTGCTCCTAAGTAGCTGTGTATCATGCTTTGCTTTCTGCTTCTTCAAAGCTGAAAATGATTTCTTTTGTTCTTTGGATCCAATCAGTGCAATACCCAGACTTACACAAGGATGCACTCGGCTACAGACAGCACAAATGCTCCAGTTCAGACCCCAGCTGCTCTGATCTGAGGTACAGAGGCTCTATATAGCTGGTCTGAGGAGGTAGAGAAGGTATCAGCAAGTAAAAGATGCTCAAAATTTTGCCAAGGGAAAAAAAGCCAAACCAACAACAACAACAAAAAAGAAACTAACAAAAATAATTCCTTGTTTTTGTACAGCCCTGGGGAAAGCCAATGGATTTTTCCTGGGAAAAAGTTCTGGTAAACATCAGTGGAAGAAAAGCAAGATGAATAGATGTAAACTGGACCTAAAGGAGAGGAAGAGCAATAACCTAAGAACTGTTCCTGTTTATAGTCATTAGATCTGCCATTCTTTAGCTTTTTTTTTTTTTTTTTTTACTTCCTTCAGTGAGAACATCAGACTGCACATCACCTTGTGTCCCAGTCATCACAGCCAGCATCATATTTGTATGTTGGCTGGAAAGAAAGCTCTCCCTCTGTAAAGCCTTCAAAGACTGCATTTGCATTCATTTGCCTCTTTAGTTAGGAAAGAAAAACAAAACAAAACAAAATAAAAAAGGACAAAACATTTAATTTTAAATAAACTCAAGCACAATTCCCATCTAAAAGGGACAAGCTCAGCACGGAGAAGGCTGAGCAGTGGGTGTGCAGTTTCTGAGCAGCCCCACTTGCAGGCAGGGGACAGCAGTACCTGGTCATACTGCCAGAGCTCTGGAAAAGCTTTCTCTTCCACCAGCTGCTTCACTTTTGCCACATCCAGATCCTCCAGACGATAGTTGAGGTCACCCAGCCATAAAATCACACTGCAGGAGAACACAGAGCACAAGTGTGCACGGTCTGGCCACAGGCAGGACCCAGCAGCTCCTCCCAACACTGTCAGCTGGGTGCTGTGTCTGCTTGGCCATCAGAGACAACAAGCAGCAGTGAAAACCTGAAAGTGAAGCTTTATTTTCTATTTTTTGCCGCTTTTAATTCCCGTTCTGCATCCTTGTCACTGCCTCTTGATAACTGGTGCTTCTGATATCCCAGAGATGAAACCCCCCTGGGGAAATCAGTGCACATTGCTGCCACATCCTCACTTGAAAATAAAACAAAGCTGGGAGAGCACAGGGTGGCAAGTGACTTGTCAGACCTGGACAGTGACCACCCTCAGCCCCAGGGTTCCAGTAAAGCATTTCTGACCCCTTCCCACATCCCAGCCAGGAGAACCTGGCACTCTCCTGTGTTCCTCAAGTTCTCCCTGCCCCACGGAGCGATGGGCACAGCCAGAGGGGGAGCATACTCATGTTTGGCAATGGTGAGAGAGGCCAAGTTGGGATCTGACTGGCGGAACCGCATCCGAGAGCAGATGTCCTGGAAGTCCTGGTTCCTCCTCTTGTATTCCTCTATGTGAGCTGCCAGGTGAGAATTCACAATGCACAGAGTAGTAGTGTTATGGAATTTAAACCTTATGGCAACACCACCTTTGTTACCCTGAAAGATAAAAGACAAGGAATTGCTCAGGAGCTTTTACACACAACAGAAGAAACAAGCATCTGCATTATCATCCACTGACTGCTTTCCAAGGAAATCTGAAGCAGCAGAAAGAAATGCCTGAGGTCCTGAATCTCACCCCTGCTTCTGCACAGCCCCTGAGAAGCACTTCCCCACTTCAGCCCAGCTTCCTTTCAGTTACAGCGGGATCCCAGGAGCTCCTGGATCTTCCTCCTATCCTCGCCAGCCCCACCACGGAAACCTCCCTTTCTTTCACACAAAGTACCTCAGAATCCAAGGAAGAAGTCCCCAGAAAACTGACAGCTTTCTTTTCCTCTGCTGCCACAGCTGGAAGGGAACCTACACAGCAGGGAAGAAGGGAGACACTCAGCTGCTTTGCTACTCTGCCATTGGCCAGCAGGGATTCACAGGCCAGCTTAATATTTGCAACCTCAGAAGTCAGTCACTTTCTTAGTTCATTTTCTAGGGATTAGTATTCATAGAGGAAGTATTTGGATCTAGATCGTTTCTCTCACCAGTGTAGTCTCTGGAAGTTTTGTTGGGCACCTCAGGCCTTTCATTTAATATGTCATTTTTCTCAGAGCCAGCAATGTCACTTTTGAGCTCTACAGGAATGACAATCTTCTCCTCTTTTCTGCATTGTTGAGGTAATTTTCCCTCAAAGAGATGAAACAAACATCTGAAAGGAGCAGAAAGAAGCATCTGCTTTGCCACCCACTGACAGCTTGAATAACCTTTCTTGTGGAAGACAAAATGGAAACTTTGCTGAGCTTTCTTTTGCCCTACCTGCTCCAGAGGTGTCAGACCAGAAATGATGGTTTCAAGACAGAAAACACAACACAATCCAGCACAACAACAACAACATCAACCTGAAGAAACCAGGAACACAAACCAAGGGTCCCTAATCAAACCTTAAAAATGAAAACAAGCTTGCTTCCTTGAAAAGAAAGCCCAGGTTGGTAGGGCCTGGCCCAGCTGCTCATCACTGCTTGCTCTTCTGGGGCTCTGCCCAGCTCCCTGCCCCCAGCTCTTCATCCATCCCTCCCTCCCTGTCCTTTGCCCATCACAACTTTGGGCTTTCACTGGCTGTCTCCCTCTCAACACTTCCCAATTCCTCCCTGACGGGTCTCAGAGCCACTGCTGTTTCTCTCTCTCTCTTTCTCCACATCTTTCTCTCCCTCTCCTCTCCTGGCCTTATTGTCCCTCTCTCTCCTGCAGCCTCTCCCCTTTCCTGCCTCTCCCTCCCCTCGCCCTTTCCCCTCTCTCCTGCTCCCTCTCCCACCCCTCTGTCACTCCCCTCTCCTGGGGCCTTTTCTGTCTCTCTCAGGCCCCTGGCCCGCTCTCTCTCCATCCCCCCTCTCTCCTCCTTCCCGCCCTTCTCCTCTCTCTCCCTCCCTGCCTCCCTCCTCCTCCCTCTTTGCCCCCTTCCCCTCCACCTCTTTCCCGCTCCTCACCACTCTTTGTCCTGCCTTCCCTCCCTGCCCAGATCCCCTTCCTCCTGCTCCCCCTCCCAGCTGGGCCGGGGCCGGGGCAGCCCCGGGGTCGGGCGGGCTCAGGCAGCAGGAGAGGAGGAGCGCCCCGGGGCGTGCTGGGAGCTGTAGTCCCGGGGCATGCTGGGAGCTGTAGTCCCGGGGCAAGCAGGGGGCTGCCCGGCGGACATCTTGGTTCCCGGCCCATGCTGGCAGGTGCTCTTTCCCCACTCTCCCCATCCCGCAGCCGGGGAAAAATTCCAGGAGGGCGGCGGGGATGAGCCAGCAGCTCCTAAAAGGCCTCCAAGTGAAGGAGGAAGCATGCAGAGGCGGGGGGGAAGCAAGGGCAGGTACCCTGGGAGGAGTAGAGAGGTGGTCGGAGCAGCTGGGGAGCAGGGCAGGAGAGCCACATCCATCCCAGGTAGGATTGAATCTTGCCGGGGTTGGAAAGAGCAATAAGAAAAGCTTTGAGAGGCACATAGGTGGGAATGAAAGGAGAAGCCAGGAAAATGTAGGCCCTCTCCTGAAGGAAATGTCAGACCTAGCTCCAGAGGATATTGAGAATGCTGAGGTTTTCCAGGACTTCCTTGCCTCAGTCTCCTCTGGGAAGTGCTCATTGCCTCATTGCAGAGGCCACAGCAGGGGAAAGCAGGGCCTGGGACAGCCAAGGAGCCCCCACTGGGGGAGAAGAAGAGCTTTGGCTCATCTAAAGAACCTGCAGGTGCACAAGTTTATGGGTGCAGTCTGAGGGGTTCAGAGGGCATTTTGGGGGTCCTGGAGGGGGCGTTTGGGGATGGGCAGAGGAGGCCCAGCTCAGGTGGAGGAACAAAGCAAGGCAAGACACTGCTCTCCCAGAGACTCTGTTTTCCTGCCATGGCCTGCAGCCAGGTCTCCTCCAAAGTTGTGTTTGCCAGAGCTGCTTTGAGCAGTTGCAAAATTGTCTGCTCTTAAGTAGCTCTGTATCATGCTTTGCTTTCTGCTTCTTCAAAGCTGAAAATGATTTCTTTTGTTCTTTGGATCCAATCAGTGCAATACCCAGACTTACACAAGGATGCACTCGGCTACAGACAGCACAAATGCTCCAGTTCAGACCCCAGCTGCTCTGATCTGAGGTACAGAGGCTCTATATAGCTGGTCTGAGGAGGTAGAGAAGGTATCAGCAAGTAAAAGATGCTCAAAATTTTGCCAAGGGAAAAAAAGCCAAACCAACAACAACAACAAAGAAGAAACTAACAAAAATAATTCCTTGTTTTTGTACAGCCCTGGGGAAAGCCAATGGATTTTTCCTGGGCAAAAGTTCTGGTAAACATCGGTGGAAGAAAAGCAAGATGAATAGATGTAAACTGGACCTAAAGGAGAGGAAGAGCAATAACCTAAGAACTGTTCCTGTTTATACTCATTAGATCTGCCATTCTTTAGCTTTTTGTTTTTTTTTTTTACTTCCTTCAGTGAGAACATCAGACTGCACATCACCTTGTGTCCCAGTCATCACAGCCAGCATCATATTTGTATGTTGGCTGGAAAGAAAGCTCTCCCTCTGTAAAGCCTTCAAAGACTGCATTTGCATTCATTTGCCTCTTTAGTTAGGAAAGAAAAACAAAACAAAACAAAATAAAAAAGGACAAAACATTTAATTTTAAATAAACTCAAGCACAATTCCCATCTAAAAGGGACAAGCTCAGCACGGAGAAGGCTGAGCAGTGGGTGTGCAGTTTCTGAGCAGCCCCACTTGCAGGCAGGGGACAGCAGTACCTGGTCATACTGCCAGAGCTCTGGAAAAGCTTTCTCTTCCACCAGCTGCTTCACTTTTGCCACATCCAGATCCTCCAGACGATAGTTGAGGTCACCCAGCCATAAAATCACACTGCAGGAGAACACAGAGCACAAGTGTGCACGGTCTGGCCACAGGCAGGACCCAGCAGCTCCTCCCAACACTGTCAGCTGGGTGCTGTGTCTGCTTGGCCATCAGAGACAACAAGCAGCAGTGAAAACCTGAAAGTGAAGCTTTATTTTCTATTTTTTGCCGCTTTTAATTCCCGTTCTGCATCCTTGTCACTGCCTCTTGATAACTGGTGCTTCTGATATCCCAGAGATGAAACCCCCCTGGGGAAATCAGTGCACATTGCTGCCACATCCTCACTTGAAAATAAAACAAAGCTGGGAGAGCACAGGGTGGCAAGTGACTTGTCAGACCTGGACAGTGACCACCCTCAGCCCCAGGGTTCCAGTAAAGCATTTCTGACCCCTTCCCACATCCCAGCCAGGAGAACCTGGCACTCTCCTGTGTTCCTCAAGTTCTCCCTGCCCCACGGAGCGATGGGCACAGCCAGAGGGGGAGCATACTCATGTTTGGCAATGGTGAGAGAGGCCAAGTTGGGATCTGACTGGCGGAACTGCATCCGAGAGCAGATGTCCTGGAAGTCCTGGTTCCTCCTCTTGTATTCCTCTATGTGAGCTGCCAGGTGAGAATTCACAATGCACAGAGTAGTAGTGTTATGGAATTTAAACCTTATGGCAACACCACCTTTGTTACCCTGAAAGATAAAAGACAAGGAATTGCTCAGGAGCTTTTACACACAACAGAAGAAACAAGCATCTGCATTATCATCCACTGACTGCTTTCCAAGGAAATCTGAAGCAGCAGAAAGAAATGCCTGAGGTCCTGAATCTCACCCCTGCTTCTGCACAGCCCCTGAGAAGCACTTCCCCACTTCAGCCCAGCTTCCTTTCAGTTACAGCGGGATCCCAGGAGCTCCTGGATCTTCCTCCTATCCTCGCCAGCCCCACCACGGAAACCTCCCTTTCTTTCACACAAAGTACCTCAGAATCCAAGGAAGAAGTCCCCAGAAAACTGACAGCTTTCTTTTCCTCTGCTGCCACAGCTGGAAGGGAACCTACACAGCAGGGAAGAAGGGAGACACTCAGCTGCTTTGCTACTCTGCCATTGGCCAGCAGGGATTCACAGGCCAGCTTAATATTTGCAACCTCAGAAGTCAGTCACTTTCTTAGTTCATTTTCTAGGGATTAGTATTCATAGAGGAAGTATTTGGATCTAGATCGTTTCTCTCACCAGTGTAGTCTCTGGAAGTTTTGTTGGGCACCTCAGGCCTTTCATTTAATATGTCATTTTTCTCAGAGCCAGCAATGTCACTTTTGAGCTCTACAGGAATGACAATCTTCTCCTCTTTTCTGCATTGTTGAGGTAATTTTCCCTCAAAGAGATGAAACAAACATCTGAAAGGAGCAGAAAGAAGCATCTGCTTTGCCACCCACTGACAGCTTGAATAACCTTTCTTGTGGAAGACAAAATGGAAACTTTGCTGAGCTTTCTTTTGCCCTACCTGCTCCAGAGGTGTCAGACCAGAAATGATGGTTTCAAGACAGAAAACACAACACAATCCAGCACAACAACAACAACATCAACCTGAAGAAACCAGGAACACAAACCAAGGGTCCCTAATCAAACCTTAAAAATGAAAACAAGCTTGCTTCCTTGAAAAGAAAGCCCAGGTTGGTAGGGCCTGGCCCAGCTGCTCATCACTGCTTGCTCTTCTGGGGCTCTGCCCAGCTCCCTGCCCCCAGCTCTTCATCCATCCCTCCCTCCCTGTCCTTTGCCCATCACAACTTTGGGCTTTCACTGGCTGTCTCCCTCTCAACACTTCCCAATTCCTCCCTGACGGGTCTCAGAGCCACTGCTGTTTCTCTCTCTCTCTTTCTCCACATCTTTCTCTCCCTCTCCTCTCCTGGCCTTATTGTCCCTCTCTCTCCTGCAGCCTCTCCCCTTTCCTGCCTCTCCCTCCCCTCGCCCTTTCCCCTCTCTCCTGCTCCCTCTCCCACCCCTCTGTCACTCCCCTCTCCTGGGGCCTTTTCTGTCTCTCTCAGGCCCCTGGCCCGCTCTCTCTCCATCCCCCCTCTCTCCTCCTTCCCGCCCTTCTCCTCTCTCTCCCTCCCTGCCTCCCTCCTCCTCCCTCTTTGCCCCCTTCCCCTCCACCTCTTTCCCGCTCCTCACCACTCTTTGTCCTGCCTTCCCTCCCTGCCCAGATCCCCTTCCTCCTGCTCCCCCTCCCAGCTGGGCCGGGGCCGGGGCAGCCCCGGGGTCGGGCGGGCTCAGGCAGCAGGAGAGGAGGAGCGCCCCGGGGCGTGCTGGGAGCTGTAGTCCCGGGGCATGCTGGGAGCTGTAGTCCCGGGGCAAGCAGGGGGCTGCCCGGCGGACATCTTGGTTCCCGGCCCATGCTGGCAGGTGCTCTTTCCCCACTCTCCCCATCCCGCAGCCGGGGAAAAATTCCAGGAGGGCGGCGGGGATGAGCCAGCAGCTCCTAAAAGGCCTCCAAGTGAAGGAGGAAGCATGCAGAGGCGGGGGGGAAGCAAGGGCAGGTACCCTGGGAGGAGTAGAGAGGTGGTCGGAGCAGCTGGGGAGCAGGGCAGGAGAGCCACATCCATCCCAGGTAGGATTGAATCTTGCCGGGGTTGGAAAGAGCAATAAGAAAAGCTTTGAGAGGCACATAGGTGGGAATGAAAGGAGAAGCCAGGAAAATGTAGGCCCTCTCCTGAAGGAAATGTCAGACCTAGCTCCAGAGGATATTGAGAATGCTGAGGTTTTCCAGGACTTCCTTGCCTCAGTCTCCTCTGGGAAGTGCTCATTGCCTCATTGCAGAGGCCACAGCAGGGGAAAGCAGGGCCTGGGACAGCCAAGGAGCCCCCACTGGGGGAGAAGAAGAGCTTTGGCTCATCTAAAGAACCTGCAGGTGCACAAGTTTATGGGTGCAGTCTGAGGGGTTCAGAGGGCATTTTGGGGGTCCTGGAGGGGGCGTTTGGGGATGGGCAGAGGAGGCCCAGCTCAGGTGGAGGAACAAAGCAAGGCAAGACACTGCTCTCCCAGAGACTCTGTTTTCCTGCCATGGCCTGCAGCCAGGTCTCCTCCAAAGTTGTGTTTGCCAGAGCTGCTTTGAGCAGTTGCAAAATTGTCTGCTCTTAAGTAGCTCTGTATCATGCTTTGCTTTCTGCTTCTTCAAAGCTGAAAATGATTTCTTTTGTTCTTTGGATCCAATCAGTGCAATACCCAGACTTACACAAGGATGCACTCGGCTACAGACAGCACAAATGCTCCAGTTCAGACCCCAGCTGCTCTGATCTGAGGTACAGAGGCTCTATATAGCTGGTCTGAGGAGGTAGAGAAGGTATCAGCAAGTAAAAGATGCTCAAAATTTTGCCAAGGGAAAAAAACCCAAACCAACAACAACAACAAAAAAGAAACTAACAAAAATAATTCCTTGTTTTTGTACAGCCCTGGGGAAAGCCAATGGATTTTTCCTGGGCAAAAGTTCTGGTAAACATCGGTGGAAGAAAAGCAAGATGAATAGATGTAAACTGGACCTAAAGGAGAGAAAGAGCAATAACCTAAGAACTGTTCCTGTTTATACTCATTAGATCTGCCATTCTTTAGCTTTTTGTTTTTTTTTTTTACTTCCTTCAGTGAGAACATCAGACTGCACATCACCTTGTGTCCCAGTCATCACAGCCAGCATCATATTTGTATGTTGGCTGGAAAGAAAGCTCTCCCTCTGTAAAGCCTTCAAAGACTGCATTTGCATTCATTTGCCTCTTTAGTTAGGAAAGAAAAACAAAACAAAACAAAATAAAAAAGGACAAAACATTTAATTTTAAATAAACTCAAGCACAATTCCCATCTAAAAGGGACAAGCTCAGCACGGAGAAGGCTGAGCAGTGGGTGTGCAGTTTCTGAGCAGCCCCACTTGCAGGCAGGGGACAGCAGTACCTGGTCATACTGCCAGAGCTCTGGAAAAGCTTTCTCTTCCACCAGCTGCTTCACTTTTGCCACATCCAGATCCTCCAGACGATAGTTGAGGTCACCCAGCCATAAAATCACACTGCAGGAGAACACAGAGCACAAGTGTGCACGGTCTGGCCACAGGCAGGACCCAGCAGCTCCTCCCAACACTGTCAGCTGGGTGCTGTGTCTGCTTGGCCATCAGAGACAACAAGCAGCAGTGAAAACCTGAAAGTGAAGCTTTATTTTCTATTTTTTGCTGCTTTTAATTCCCGTTCTGCATCCTTGTCACTGCCTCTTGATAACTGGTGCTTCTGATATCCCAGAGATGAAACCCCCCTGGGGAAATCAGTGCACATTGCTGCCACATCCTCACTTGAAAATAAAACAAAGCTGGGAGAGCACAGGGTGGCAAGTGACTTGTCAGACCTGGACAGTGACCACCCTCAGCCCCAGGGTTCCAGTAAAGCATTTCTGACCCCTTCCCACATCCCAGCCAGGAGAACCTGGCACTCTCCTGTGTTCCTCAAGTTCTCCCTGCCCCACGGAGCGATGGGCACAGCCAGAGGGGGAGCATACTCATGTTTGGCAATGGTGAGAGAGGCCAAGTTGGGATCTGACTGGCGGAACCGCATCCGAGAGCAGATGTCCTGGAAGTCCTGGTTCCTCCTCTTGTATTCCTCTATGTGAGCTGCCAGGTGAGAATTCACAATGCACAGAGTAGTAGTGTTATGGAATTTAAACCTTATGGCAACACCACCTTTGTTACCCTGAAAGATAAAAGACAAGGAATTGCTCAGGAGCTTTTACACACAACAGAAGAAACAAGCATCTGCATTATCATCCACTGACTGCTTTCCAAGGAAATCTGAAGCAGCAGAAAGAAATGCCTGAGGTCCTGAATCTCACCCCTGCTTCTGCACAGCCCCTGAGAAGCACTTCCCCACTTCAGCCCAGCTTCCTTTCAGTTACAGCGGGATCCCAGGAGCTCCTGGATCTTCCTCCTATCCTCGCCAGCCCCACCACGGAAACCTCCCTTTCTTTCACACAAAGTACCTCAGAATCCAAGGAAGAAGTCCCCAGAAAACTGACAGCTTTCTTTTCCTCTGCTGCCACAGCTGGAAGGGAACCTACACAGCAGGGAAGAAGGGAGACACTCAGCTGCTTTGCTACTCTGCCATTGGCCAGCAGGGATTCACAGGCCAGCTTAATATTTGCAACCTCAGAAGTCAGTCACTTTCTTAGTTCATTTTCTAGGGATTAGTATTCATAGAGGAAGTATTTGGATCTAGATCGTTTCTCTCACCAGTGTAGTCTCTGGAAGTTTTGTTGGGCACCTCAGGCCTTTCATTTAATATGTCATTTTTCTCAGAGCCAGCAATGTCACTTTTGAGCTCTACAGGAATGACAATCTTCTCCTCTTTTCTGCATTGTTGAGGTAATTTTCCCTCAAAGAGATGAAACAAACATCTGAAAGGAGCAGAAAGAAGCATCTGCTTTGCCACCCACTGACAGCTTGAATAACCTTTCTTGTGGAAGACAAAATGGAAACTTTGCTGAGCTTTCTTTTGCCCTACCTGCTCCAGAGGTGTCAGACCAGAAATGATGGTTTCAAGACAGAAAACACAACACAATCCAGCACAACAACAACAACATCAACCTGAAGAAACCAGGAACACAAACCAAGGGTCCCTAATCAAACCTTAAAAATGAAAACAAGCTTGCTTCCTTGAAAAGAAAGCCCAGGTTGGTAGGGCCTGGCCCAGCTGCTCATCACTGCTTGCTCTTCTGGGGCTCTGCCCAGCTCCCTGCCCCCAGCTCTTCATCCATCCCTCCCTCCCTGTCCTTTGCCCATCACAACTTTGGGCTTTCACTGGCTGTCTCCCTCTCAACACTTCCCAATTCCTCCCTGACGGGTCTCAGAGCCACTGCTGTTTCTCTCTCTCTCTTTCTCCACATCTTTCTCTCCCTCTCCTCTCCTGGCCTTATTGTCCCTCTCTCTCCTGCAGCCTCTCCCCTTTCCTGCCTCTCCCTCCCCTCGCCCTTTCCCCTCTCTCCTGCTCCCTCTCCCACCCCTCTGTCACTCCCCTCTCCTGGGGCCTTTTCTGTCTCTCTCAGGCCCCTGGCCCGCTCTCTCTCCATCCCCCCTCTCTCCTCCTTCCCGCCCTTCTCCTCTCTCTCCCTCCCTGCCTCCCTCCTCCTCCCTCTTTGCCCCCTTCCCCTCCACCTCTTTCCCGCTCCTCACCACTCTTTGTCCTGCCTTCCCTCCCTGCCCAGATCCCCTTCCTCCTGCTCCCCCTCCCAGCTGGGCCGGGGCCGGGGCCGGGGCAGCCCCGGGGTCGGGCGGGCTCAGGCAGCAGGAGAGGAGGAGTGCCCCGGGGCGTGCTGGGAGCTGTAGTCCCGGGGCATGCTGGGAGCTGTAGTCCCGGGGCAAGCAGGGGGCTGCCCGGCGGACATCTTGGTTCCCGGCCCATGCTGGCAGGTGCTCTTTCCCCACTCTCCCCATCCCGCAGCCGGGGAAAAATTCCAGGAGGGCGGCGGGGATGAGCCAGCAGCTCCTAAAAGGCCTCCAAGTGAAGGAGGAAGCATGCAGAGGCGGGGGGGAAGCAAGGGCAGGTACCCTGGGAGGAGTAGAGAGGTGGTCGGAGCAGCTGGGGAGCAGGGCAGGAGAGCCACATCCATCCCAGGTAGGATTGAATCTTGCCGGGGTTGGAAAGAGCAATAAGAAAAGCTTTGAGAGGCACATAGGTGGGAATGAAAGGAGAAGCCAGGAAAATGTAGGCCCTCTCCTGAAGGAAATGTCAGACCTAGCTCCAGAGGATATTGAGAATGCTGAGGTTTTCCAGGACTTCCTTGCCTCAGTCTCCTCTGGGAAGTGCTCATTGCCTGATTGCAGAGGCCACAGCAGGGGAAAGCAGGGCCTGGGACAGCCAAGGAGCCCCCACTGGGGGAGAAGAAGAGCTTTGGCTCATCTAAAGAACCTGCAGGTGCACAAGTTTATGGGTGCAGTCTGAGGGGTTCAGAGGGCATTTTGGGGGTCCTGGAGGGGGCGTTTGGGGATGGGCAGAGGAGGCCCAGCTCAGGTGGAGGAACAAAGCAAGGCAAGACACTGCTCTCCCAGAGACTCTGTTTTCCTGCTATGGCCTGCAGCCAGGTCTCCTCCAAAGTTGTGTTTGCCAGAGCTGCTTTGAGCAGTTGCAAAATTGTCTGCTCTTAAGTAGCTCTGTATCATGCTTTGCTTTCTGCTTCTTCAAAGCTGAAAATGATTTCTTTTGTTCTTTGGATCCAATCAGTGCAATACCCAGACTTACACAAGGATGCACTCGGCTACAGACAGCACAAATGCTCCATTTCAGACCCCAGCTGCTCTGATCTGAGGTACAGAGGCTCTATATAGCTGGTCTGAGGAGGTAGAGAAGGTATCAGCAAGTAAAAGATGCTCAAAATTTTGCCAAGGGAAAAAAACCCAAACCAACAACAACAACAAAAAAGAAACTAACAAAAATAATTCCTTGTTTTTGTACAGCCCTGGGGAAAGCCAATGGATTTTTCCTGGGCAAAAGTTCTGGTAAACATCGGTGGAAGAAAAGCAAGATGAATAGATGTAAACTGGACCTAAAGGAGAGAAAGAGCAATAACCTAAGAACTGTTCCTGTTTATACTCATTAGATCCGCCATTCTTTAGCTTTTTGTTTTTTTTTTTTACTTCCTTCAGTGAGAACATCAGACTGCACATCACCTTGTGTCCCAGTCATCACAGCCAGCATCATATTTGTATGTTGGCTGGAAAGAAAGCTCTCCCTCTGTAAAGCCTTCAAAGACTGCATTTGCATTCATTTGCCTCTTTAGTTAGGAAAGAAAAACAAAACAAAACAAAATAAAAAAGGACAAAACATTTAATTTTAAATAAACTCAAGCACAATTCCCATCTAAAAGGGACAAGCTCAGCACGGAGAAGGCTGAGCAGTGGGTGTGCAGTTTCTGAGCAGCCCCACTTGCAGGCAGGGGACAGCAGTACCTGGTCATACTGCCAGAGCTCTGGAAAAGCTTTCTCTTCCACCAGCTGCTTCACTTTTGCCACATCCAGATCCTCCAGACGATAGTTGAGGTCACCCAGCCATAAAATCACACTGCAGGAGAACACAGAGCACAAGTGTGCACGGTCTGGCCACAGGCAGGACCCAGCAGCTCCTCCCAACACTGTCAGCTGGGTGCTGTGTCTGCTTGGCCATCAGAGACAACAAGCAGCAGTGAAAACCTGAAAGTGAAGCTTTATTTTCTATTTTTTGCTGCTTTTAATTCCCGTTCTGCATCCTTGTCACTGCCTCTTGATAACTGGTGCTTCTGATATCCCAGAGATGAAACCCCCCTGGGGAAATCAGTGCACATTGCTGCCACATCCTCACTTGAAAATAAAACAAGGCTGGGAGAGCACAGGGTGGCAAGTGACTTGTCAGACCTGGACAGTGACCACCCTCAGCCCCAGGGTTCCAGTAAAGCATTTCTGACCCCTTCCCACATCCCAGCCAGGAGAACCTGGCACTCTCCTGTGTTCCTCAAGTTCTCCCTGCCCCACGGAGCGATGGGCACAGCCAGAGGGGGAGCATACTCATGTTTGGCAATGGTGAGAGAGGCCAAGTTGGGATCTGACTGGCGGAACTGCATCCGAGAGCAGATGTTTTGGAAGTCCTGGTTCCTCCTCTTGTATTCCTCTATGTGAGCTGCCAGGTGAGAATTCACAATGCACAGAGTAGTAGTGTTATGGAATTTAAACCTTATGGCAACACCACCTTTGTTACCCTGAAAGATAAAAGACAAGGAATTGCTCAGGAGCTTTTACACACAACAGAAGAAACAAGCATCTGCATTATCATCCACTGACTGCTTTCCAAGGAAATCTGAAGCAGCAGAAAGAAATGCCTGAGGTCCTGAATCTCACCCCTGCTTCTGCACAGCCCCTGAGAAGCACTTCCCCACTTCAGCCCAGCTTCCTTTCAGTTACAGCGGGATCCCAGGAGCTCCTGGATCTTCCTCCTATCCTCGCCAGCCCCACCACGGAAACCTCCCTTTCTTTCACACAAAGTACCTCAGAATCCAAGGAAGAAGTCCCCAGAAAACTGACAGCTTTCTTTTCCTCTGCTGCCACAGCTGGAAGGGAACCTACACAGCAGGGAAGAAGGGAGACACTCAGCTGCTTTGCTACTCTGCCATTGGCCAGCAGGGATTCACAGGCCAGCTTAATATTTGCAACCTCAGAAGTCAGTCACTTTCTTAGTTCATTTTCTAGGGATTAGTATTCATAGAGGAAGTATTTGGATCTAGATCGTTTCTCTCACCAGTGTAGTCTCTGGAAGTTTTGTTGGGCACCTCAGGCCTTTCATTTAATATGTCATTTTTCTCAGAGCCAGCAATGTCACTTTTGAGCTCTACAGGAATGACAATCTTCTCCTCTTTTCTGCATTGTTGAGGTAATTTTCCCTCAAAGAGATGAAACAAACATCTGAAAGGAGCAGAAAGAAGCATCTGCTTTGCCACCCACTGACAGCTTGAATAACCTTTCTTGTGGAAGACAAAATGGAAACTTTGCTGAGCTTTCTTTTGCCCTACCTGCTCCAGAGGTGTCAGACCAGAAATGATGGTTTCAAGACAGAAAACACAACACAATCCAGCACAACAACAACAACATCAACCTGAAGAAACCAGGAACACAAACCAAGGGTCCCTAATCAAACCTTAAAAATGAAAACAAGCTTGCTTCCTTGAAAAGAAAGCCCAGGTTGGTAGGGCCTGGCCCAGCTGCTCATCACTGCTTGCTCTTCTGGGGCTCTGCCCAGCTCCCTGCCCCCAGCTCTTCATCCATCCCTCCCTCCCTGTCCTTTGCCCATCACAACTTTGGGCTTTCACTGGCTGTCTCCCTCTCAACACTTCCCAATTCCTCCCTGACGGGTCTCAGAGCCACTGCTGTTTCTCTCTCTCTCTTTCTCCACATCTTTCTCTCCCTCTCCTCTCCTGGCCTTATTGTCCCTCTCTCTCCTGCAGCCTCTCCCCTTTCCTGCCTCTCCCTCCCCTCGCCCTTTCCCCTCTCTCCTGCTCCCTCTCCCACCCCTCTGTCACTCCCCTCTCCTGGGGCCTTTTCTGTCTCTCTCAGGCCCCTGGCCCGCTCTCTCTCCATCCCCCCTCTCTCCTCCTTCCCGCCCTTCTCCTCTCTCTCCCTCCCTGCCTCCCTCCTCCTCCCTCTTTGCCCCCTTCCCCTCCACCTCTTTCCCGCTCCTCACCACTCTTTGTCCTGCCTTCCCTCCCTGCCCAGATCCCCTTCCTCCTGCTCCCCCTCCCAGCTGGGCCGGGGCCGGGGCAGCCCCGGGGTCGGGCGGGCTCAGGCAGCAGGAGAGGAGGAGCGCCCCGGGGCGTGCTGGGAGCTGTAGTCCCGGGGCATGCTGGGAGCTGTAGTCCCGGGGCAAGCAGGGGGCTGCCCGGCGGACATCTTGGTTCCCGGCCCATGCTGGCAGGTGCTCTTTCCCCACTCTCCCCATCCCGCAGCCGGGGAAAAATTCCAGGAGGGCGGCGGGGATGAGCCAGCAGCTCCTAAAAGGCCTCCAAGTGAAGGAGGAAGCATGCAGAGGCGGGGGGGAAGCAAGGGCAGGTACCCTGGGAGGAGTAGAGAGGTGGTCGGAGCAGCTGGGGAGCAGGGCAGGAGAGCCACATCCATCCCAGGTAGGATTGAATCTTGCCGGGGTTGGAAAGAGCAATAAGAAAAGCTTTGAGAGGCACATAGGTGGGAATGAAAGGAGAAGCCAGGAAAATGTAGGCCCTCTCCTGAAGGAAATGTCAGACCTAGCTCCAGAGGATATTGAGAATGCTGAGGTTTTCCAGGACTTCCTTGCCTCAGTCTCCTCTGGGAAGTGCTCATTGCCTCATTGCAGAGGCCACAGCAGGGGAAAGCAGGGCCTGGGACAGCCAAGGAGCCCCCACTGGGGGAGAAGAAGAGCTTTGGCTCATCTAAAGAACCTGCAGGTGCACAAGTTTATGGGTGCAGTCTGAGGGGTTCAGAGGGCATTTTGGGGGTCCTGGAGGGGGCGTTTGGGGATGGGCAGAGGAGGCCCAGCTCAGGTGGAGGAACAAAGCAAGGCAAGACACTGCTCTCCCAGAGACTCTGTTTTCCTGCCATGGCCTGCAGCCAGGTCTCCTCCAAAGTTGTGTTTGCCAGAGCTGCTTTGAGCAGTTGCAAAATTGTCTGCTCTTAAGTAGCTCTGTATCATGCTTTGCTTTCTGCTTCTTCAAAGCTGAAAATGATTTCTTTTGTTCTTTGGATCCAATCAGTGCAATACCCAGACTTACACAAGGATGCACTCGGCTACAGACAGCACAAATGCTCCAGTTCAGACCCCAGCTGCTCTGATCTGAGGTACAGAGGCTCTATATAGCTGGTCTGAGGAGGTAGAGAAGGTATCAGCAAGTAAAAGATGCTCAAAATTTTGCCAAGGGAAAAAAACCCAAACCAACAACAACAACAAAAAAGAAACTAACAAAAATAATTCCTTGTTTTTGTACAGCCCTGGGGAAAGCCAATGGATTTTTCCTGGGCAAAAGTTCTGGTAAACATCGGTGGAAGAAAAGCAAGATGAATAGATGTAAACTGGACCTAAAGGAGAGAAAGAGCAATAACCTAAGAACTGTTCCTGTTTATACTCATTAGATCCGCCATTCTTTAGCTTTTTGTTTTTTTTTTTTACTTCCTTCAGTGAGAACATCAGACTGCACATCACCTTGTGTCCCAGTCATCACAGCCAGCATCATATTTGTATGTTGGCTGGAAAGAAAGCTCTCCCTCTGTAAAGCCTTCAAAGACTGCATTTGCATTCATTTGCCTCTTTAGTTAGGAAAGAAAACCAAAACCAAACAAAACAAAAAAAGGACAAAACATTTAATTTTAAATAAACTCAAGCACAATTCCCATCTAAAAGGGACAAGCTCAGCACGGAGAAGGCTGAGCAGTGGGTGTGCAGTTTCTGAGCAGCCCCACTTGCAGGCAGGGGACAGCAGTACCTGGTCATACTGCCAGAGCTCTGGAAAAGCTTTCTCTTCCACCAGCTGCTTCACTTTTGCCACATCCAGATCCTCCAGACGATAGTTGAGGTCACCCAGCCATAAAATCACACTGCAGGAGAACACAGAGCACAAGTGTGCACGGTCTGGCCACAGGCAGGACCCAGCAGCTCCTCCCAACACTGTCAGCTGGGTGCTGTGTCTGCTTGGCCATCAGAGACAACAAGCAGCAGTGAAAACCTGAAAGTGAAGCTTTATTTTCTATTTTTTGCTGCTTTTAATTCCCGTTCTGCATCCTTGTCACTGCCTCTTGATAACTGGTGCTTCTGATATCCCAGAGATGAAATCCCCCTGGGGAAATCAGTGCACATTGCTGCCACATCCTCACTTGAAAATAAAACAAAGCTGGGAGAGCACAGGGTGGCAAGTGACTTGTCAGACCTGGACAGTGACCACCCTCAGCCCCAGGGTTCCAGTAAAGCATTTCTGACCCCTTCCCACATCCCAGCCAGGAGAACCTGGCACTCTCCTGTGTTCCTCAAGTTCTCCCTGCCCCACGGAGCGATGGGCACAGCCAGAGGGGGAGCATACTCATGTTTGGCAATGGTGAGAGAGGCCAAGTTGGGATCTGACTGGCGGAACTGCATCCGAGAGCAGATGTTTTGGAAGTCCTGGTTCCTCCTCTTGTATTCCTCTATGTGAGCTGCCAGGTGAGAATTCACAATGCACAGAGTAGTAGTGTTATGGAATTTAAACCTTATGGCAACACCACCTTTGTTACCCTGAAAGATAAAAGACAAGGAATTGCTCAGGAGCTTTTACACACAACAGAAGAAACAAGCATCTGCATTATCATCCACTGACTGCTTTCCAAGGAAATCTGAAGCAGCAGAAAGAAATGCCTGAGGTCCTGAATCTCACCCCTGCTTCTGCACAGCCCCTGAGAAGCACTTCCCCACTTCAGCCCAGCTTCCTTTCAGTTACAGCGGGATCCCAGGAGCTCCTGGATCTTCCTCCTATCCTCGCCAGCCCCACCACGGAAACCTCCCTTTCTTTCACACAAAGTACCTCAGAATCCAAGGAAGAAGTCCCCAGAAAACTGACAGCTTTCTTTTCCTCTGCTGCCACAGCTGGAAGGGAACCTACACAGCAGGGAAGAAGGGAGACACTCAGCTGCTTTGCTACTCTGCCATTGGCCAGCAGGGATTCACAGGCCAGCTTAATATTTGCAACCTCAGAAGTCAGTCACTTTCTTAGTTCATTTTCTAGGGATTAGTATTCATAGAGGAAGTATTTGGATCTAGATCGTTTCTCTCACCAGTGTAGTCTCTGGAAGTTTTGTTGGGCACCTCAGGCCTTTCATTTAATATGTCATTTTTCTCAGAGCCAGCAATGTCACTTTTGAGCTCTACAGGAATGACAATCTTCTCCTCTTTTCTGCATTGTTGAGGTAATTTTCCCTCAAAGAGATGAAACAAACATCTGAAAGGAGCAGAAAGAAGCATCTGCTTTGCCACCCACTGACAGCTTGAATAACCTTTCTTGTGGAAGACAAAATGGAAACTTTGCTGAGCTTTCTTTTGCCCTACCTGCTCCAGAGGTGTCAGACCAGAAATGATGGTTTCAAGACAGAAAACACAACACAATCCAGCACAACAACAACAACATCAACCTGAAGAAACCAGGAACACAAACCAAGGGTCCCTAATCAAACCTTAAAAATGAAAACAAGCTTGCTTCCTTGAAAAGAAAGCCCAGGTTGGTAGGGCCTGGCCCAGCTGCTCATCACTGCTTGCTCTTCTGGGGCTCTGCCCAGCTCCCTGCCCCCAGCTCTTCATCCATCCCTCCCTCCCTGTCCTTTGCCCATCACAACTTTGGGCTTTCACTGGCTGTCTCCCTCTCAACACTTCCCAATTCCTCCCTGACGGGTCTCAGAGCCACTGCTGTTTCTCTCTCTCTCTTTCTCCACATCTTTCTCTCCCTCTCCTCTCCTGGCCTTATTGTCCCTCTCTCTCCTGCAGCCTCTCCCCTTTCCTGCCTCTCCCTCCCCTCGCCCTTTCCCCTCTCTCCTGCTCCCTCTCCCACCCCTCTGTCACTCCCCTCTCCTGGGGCCTTTTCTGTCTCTCTCAGGCCCCTGGCCCGCTCTCTCTCCATCCCCCCTCTCTCCTCCTTCCCGCCCTTCTCCTCTCTCTCCCTCCCTGCCTCCCTCCTCCTCCCTCTTTGCCCCCTTCCCCTCCACCTCTTTCCCGCTCCTCACCACTCTTTGTCCTGCCTTCCCTCCCTGCCCAGATCCCCTTCCTCCTGCTCCCCCTCCCAGCTGGGCCGGGGCCGGGGCAGCCCCGGGGTCGGGCGGGCTCAGGCAGCAGGAGAGGAGGAGCGCCCCGGGGCGTGCTGGGAGCTGTAGTCCCGGGGCATGCTGGGAGCTGTAGTCCCGGGGCAAGCAGGGGGCTGCCCGGCGGACATCTTGGTTCCCGGCCCATGCTGGCAGGTGCTCTTTCCCCACTCTCCCCATCCCGCAGCCGGGGAAAAATTCCAGGAGGGCGGCGGGGATGAGCCAGCAGCTCCTAAAAGGCCTCCAAGTGAAGGAGGAAGCATGCAGAGGCGGGGGGGAAGCAAGGGCAGGTACCCTGGGAGGAGTAGAGAGGTGGTCGGAGCAGCTGGGGAGCAGGGCAGGAGAGCCACATCCATCCCAGGTAGGATTGAATCTTGCCGGGGTTGGAAAGAGCAATAAGAAAAGCTTTGAGAGGCACATAGGTGGGAATGAAAGGAGAAGCCAGGAAAATGTAGGCCCTCTCCTGAAGGAAATGTCAGACCTAGCTCCAGAGGATATTGAGAATGCTGAGGTTTTCCAGGACTTCCTTGCCTCAGTCTCCTCTGGGAAGTGCTCATTGCCTCATTGCAGAGGCCACAGCAGGGGAAAGCAGGGCCTGGGACAGCCAAGGAGCCCCCACTGGGGGAGAAGAAGAGCTTTGGCTCATCTAAAGAACCTGCAGGTGCACAAGTTTATGGGTGCAGTCTGAGGGGTTCAGAGGGCATTTTGGGGGTCCTGGAGGGGGCGTTTGGGGATGGGCAGAGGAGGCCCAGCTCAGGTGGAGGAACAAAGCAAGGCAAGACACTGCTCTCCCAGAGACTCTGTTTTCCTGCCATGGCCTGCAGCCAGGTCTCCTCCAAAGTTGTGTTTGCCAGAGCTGCTTTGAGCAGTTGCAAAATTGTCTGCTCTTAAGTAGCTCTGTATCATGCTTTGCTTTCTGCTTCTTCAAAGCTGAAAATGATTTCTTTTGTTCTTTGGATCCAATCAGTGCAATACCCAGACTTACACAAGGATGCACTCGGCTACAGACAGCACAAATGCTCCAGTTCAGACCCCAGCTGCTCTGATCTGAGGTACAGAGGCTCTATATAGCTGGTCTGAGGAGGTAGAGAAGGTATCAGCAAGTAAAAGATGCTCAAAATTTTGCCAAGGGAAAAAAACCCAAACCAACAACAACAACAAAAAAGAAACTAACAAAAATAATTCCTTGTTTTTGTACAGCCCTGGGGAAAGCCAATGGATTTTTCCTGGGCAAAAGTTCTGGTAAACATCGGTGGAAGAAAAGCAAGATGAATAGATGTAAACTGGACCTAAAGGAGAGAAAGAGCAATAACCTAAGAACTGTTCCTGTTTATACTCATTAGATCCGCCATTCTTTAGCTTTTTGTTTTTTTTTTTTACTTCCTTCAGTGAGAACATCAGACTGCACATCACCTTGTGTCCCAGTCATCACAGCCAGCATCATATTTGTATGTTGGCTGGAAAGAAAGCTCTCCCTCTGTAAAGCCTTCAAAGACTGCATTTGCATTCATTTGCCTCTTTAGTTAGGAAAGAAAACCAAAACCAAACAAAACAAAAAAAGGACAAAACATTTAATTTTAAATAAACTCAAGCACAATTCCCATCTAAAAGGGACAAGCTCAGCACGGAGAAGGCTGAGCAGTGGGTGTGCAGTTTCTGAGCAGCCCCACTTGCAGGCAGGGGACAGCAGTACCTGGTCATACTGCCAGAGCTCTGGAAAAGCTTTCTCTTCCACCAGCTGCTTCACTTTTGCCACATCCAGATCCTCCAGACGATAGTTGAGGTCACCCAGCCATAAAATCACACTGCAGGAGAACACAGAGCACAAGTGTGCACGGTCTGGCCACAGGCAGGACCCAGCAGCTCCTCCCAACACTGTCAGCTGGGTGCTGTGTCTGCTTGGCCATCAGAGACAACAAGCAGCAGTGAAAACCTGAAAGTGAAGCTTTATTTTCTATTTTTTGCTGCTTTTAATTCCCGTTCTGCATCCTTGTCACTGCCTCTTGATAACTGGTGCTTCTGATATCCCAGAGATGAAACCCCCCTGGGGAAATCAGTGCACATTGCTGCCACATCCTCACTTGAAAATAAAACAAAGCTGGGAGAGCACAGGGTGGCAAGTGACTTGTCAGACCTGGACAGTGACCACCCTCAGCCCCAGGGTTCCAGTAAAGCATTTCTGACCCCTTCCCACATCCCAGCCAGGAGAACCTGGCACTCTCCTGTGTTCCTCAAGTTCTCCCTGCCCCACGGAGTGATGGGCACAGCCAGAGGGGGAGCATACTCATGTTTGGCAATGGTGAGAGAGGCCAAGTTGGGATCTGACTGGCGGAACCGCATCCGAGAGCAGATGTCCTGGAAGTCCTGGTTCCTCCTCTTGTATTCCTCTATGTGAGCTGCCAGGTGAGAATTCACAATGCACAGAGTAGTGTTATGGAATTTAAACCTTATGGCAACACCACCTTTGTTACCCTGAAAGATAAAAGACAAGGAATTGCTCAGGAGCTTTTACACACAACAGAAGAAACAAGCATCTGCATTATCATCCACTGACTGCTTTCCAAGGAAATCTGAAGCAGCAGAAAGAAATGCCTGAGGTCCTGAATCTCACCCCTGCTTCTGCACAGCCCCTGAGAAGCACTTCCCCACTTCAGCCCAGCTTCCTTTCAGTTACAGCGGGATCCCAGGAGCTCCTGGATCTTCCTCCTATCCTCGCCAGCCCCACCACGGAAACCTCCCTTTCTTTCACACAAAGTACCTCAGAATCCAAGGAAGAAGTCCCCAGAAAACTGACAGCTTTCTTTTCCTCTGCTGCCACAGCTGGAAGGGAACCTACACAGCAGGGAAGAAGGGAGACACTCAGCTGCTTTGCTACTCTGCCATTGGCCAGCAGGGATTCACAGGCCAGCTTAATATTTGCAACCTCAGAAGTCAGTCACTTTCTTAGTTCATTTTCTAGGGATTAGTATTCATAGAGGAAGTATTTGGATCTAGATCGTTTCTCTCACCAGTGTAGTCTCTGGAAGTTTTGTTGGGCACCTCAGGCCTTTCATTTAATATGTCATTTTTCTCAGAGCCAGCAATGTCACTTTTGAGCTCTACAGGAATGACAATCTTCTCCTCTTTTCTGCATTGTTGAGGTAATTTTCCCTCAAAGAGATGAAACAAACATCTGAAAGGAGCAGAAAGAAGCATCTGCTTTGCCACCCACTGACAGCTTGAATAACCTTTCTTGTGGAAGACAAAATGGAAACTTTGCTGAGCTTTCTTTTGCCCTACCTGCTCCAGAGGTGTCAGACCAGAAATGATGGTTTCAAGACAGAAAACACAACACAATCCAGCACAACAACAACAACATCAACCTGAAGAAACCAGGAACACAAACCAAGGGTCCCTAATCAAACCTTAAAAATGAAAACAAGCTTGCTTCCTTGAAAAGAAAGCCCAGGTTGGTAGGGCCTGGCCCAGCTGCTCATCACTGCTTGCTCTTCTGGGGCTCTGCCCAGCTCCCTGCCCCCAGCTCTTCATCCATCCCTCCCTCCCTGTCCTTTGCCCATCACAACTTTGGGCTTTCACTGGCTGTCTCCCTCTCAACACTTCCCAATTCCTCCCTGACGGGTCTCAGAGCCACTGCTGTTTCTCTCTCTCTCTTTCTCCACATCTTTCTCTCCCTCTCCTCTCCTGGCCTTATTGTCCCTCTCTCTCCTGCAGCCTCTCCCCTTTCCTGCCTCTCCCTCCCCTCGCCCTTTCCCCTCTCTCCTGCTCCCTCTCCCACCCCTCTGTCACTCCCCTCTCCTGGGGCCTTTTCTGTCTCTCTCAGGCCCCTGGCCCGCTCTCTCTCCATCCCCCCTCTCTCCTCCTTCCCGCCCTTCTCCTCTCTCTCCCTCCCTGCCTCCCTCCTCCTCCCTCTTTGCCCCCTTCCCCTCCACCTCTTTCCCGCTCCTCACCACTCTTTGTCCTGCCTTCCCTCCCTGCCCAGATCCCCTTCCTCCTGCTCCCCCTCCCAGCTGGGCCGGGGCCGGGGCAGCCCCGGGGTCGGGCGGGCTCAGGCAGCAGGAGAGGAGGAGCGCCCCGGGGCGTGCTGGGAGCTGTAGTCCCGGGGCATGCTGGGAGCTGTAGTCCCGGGGCAAGCAGGGGGCTGCCCGGCGGACATCTTGGTTCCCGGCCCATGCTGGCAGGTGCTCTTTCCCCACTCTCCCCATCCCGCAGCCGGGGAAAAATTCCAGGAGGGCGGCGGGGATGAGCCAGCAGCTCCTAAAAGGCCTCCAAGTGAAGGAGGAAGCATGCAGAGGCGGGGGGGAAGCAAGGGCAGGTACCCTGGGAGGAGTAGAGAGGTGGTCGGAGCAGCTGGGGAGCAGGGCAGGAGAGCCACATCCATCCCAGGTAGGATTGAATCTTGCCGGGGTTGGAAAGAGCAATAAGAAAAGCTTTGAGAGGCACATAGGTGGGAATGAAAGGAGAAGCCAGGAAAATGTAGGCCCTCTCCTGAAGGAAATGTCAGACCTAGCTCCAGAGGATATTGAGAATGCTGAGGTTTTCCAGGACTTCCTTGCCTCAGTCTCCTCTGGGAAGTGCTCATTGCCTCATTGCAGAGGCCACAGCAGGGGAAAGCAGGGCCTGGGACAGCCAAGGAGCCCCCACTGGGGGAGAAGAAGAGCTTTGGCTCATCTAAAGAACCTGCAGGTGCACAAGTTTATGGGTGCAGTCTGAGGGGTTCAGAGGGCATTTTGGGGGTCCTGGAGGGGGCGTTTGGGGATGGGCAGAGGAGGCCCAGCTCAGGTGGAGGAACAAAGCAAGGCAAGACACTGCTCTCCCAGAGACTCTGTTTTCCTGCCATGGCCTGCAGCCAGGTCTCCTCCAAAGTTGTGTTTGCCAGAGCTGCTTTGAGCAGTTGCAAAATTGTCTGCTCTTAAGTAGCTCTGTATCATGCTTTGCTTTCTGCTTCTTCAAAGCTGAAAATGATTTCTTTTGTTCTTTGGATCCAATCAGTGCAATACCCAGACTTACACAAGGATGCACTCGGCTACAGACAGCACAAATGCTCCAGTTCAGACCCCAGCTGCTCTGATCTGAGGTACAGAGGCTCTATATAGCTGGTCTGAGGAGGTAGAGAAGGTATCAGCAAGTAAAAGATGCTCAAAATTTTGCCAAGGGAAAAAAACCCAAACCAACAACAACAACAAAAAAGAAACTAACAAAAATAATTCCTTGTTTTTGTACAGCCCTGGGGAAAGCCAATGGATTTTTCCTGGGCAAAAGTTCTGGTAAACATCGGTGGAAGAAAAGCAAGATGAATAGATGTAAACTGGACCTAAAGGAGAGAAAGAGCAATAACCTAAGAACTGTTCCTGTTTATACTCATTAGATCCGCCATTCTTTAGCTTTTTGTTTTTTTTTTTTACTTCCTTCAGTGAGAACATCAGACTGCACATCACCTTGTGTCCCAGTCATCACAGCCAGCATCATATTTGTATGTTGGCTGGAAAGAAAGCTCTCCCTCTGTAAAGCCTTCAAAGACTGCATTTGCATTCATTTGCCTCTTTAGTTAGGAAAGAAAACCAAAACCAAACAAAACAAAAAAAGGACAAAACATTTAATTTTAAATAAACTCAAGCACAATTCCCATCTAAAAGGGACAAGCTCAGCACGGAGAAGGCTGAGCAGTGGGTGTGCAGTTTCTGAGCAGCCCCACTTGCAGGCAGGGGACAGCAGTACCTGGTCATACTGCCAGAGCTCTGGAAAAGCTTTCTCTTCCACCAGCTGCTTCACTTTTGCCACATCCAGATCCTCCAGACGATAGTTGAGGTCACCCAGCCATAAAATCACACTGCAGGAGAACACAGAGCACAAGTGTGCACGGTCTGGCCACAGGCAGGACCCAGCAGCTCCTCCCAACACTGTCAGCTGGGTGCTGTGTCTGCTTGGCCATCAGAGACAACAAGCAGCAGTGAAAACCTGAAAGTGAAGCTTTATTTTCTATTTTTTGCTGCTTTTAATTCCCGTTCTGCATCCTTGTCACTGCCTCTTGATAACTGGTGCTTCTGATATCCCAGAGATGAAACCCCCCTGGGGAAATCAGTGCACATTGCTGCCACATCCTCACTTGAAAATAAAACAAAGCTGGGAGAGCACAGGGTGGCAAGTGACTTGTCAGACCTGGACAGTGACCACCCTCAGCCCCAGGGTTCCAGTAAAGCATTTCTGACCCCTTCCCACATCCCAGCCAGGAGAACCTGGCACTCTCCTGTGTTCCTCAAGTTCTCCCTGCCCCACGGAGTGATGGGCACAGCCAGAGGGGGAGCATACTCATGTTTGGCAATGGTGAGAGAGGCCAAGTTGGGATCTGACTGGCGGAACCGCATCCGAGAGCAGATGTCCTGGAAGTCCTGGTTCCTCCTCTTGTATTCCTCTATGTGAGCTGCCAGGTGAGAATTCACAATGCACAGAGTAGTGTTATGGAATTTAAACCTTATGGCAACACCACCTTTGTTACCCTGAAAGATAAAAGACAAGGAATTGCTCAGGAGCTTTTACACACAACAGAAGAAACAAGCATCTGCATTATCATCCACTGACTGCTTTCCAAGGAAATCTGAAGCAGCAGAAAGAAATGCCTGAGGTCCTGAATCTCACCCCTGCTTCTGCACAGCCCCTGAGAAGCACTTCCCCACTTCAGCCCAGCTTCCTTTCAGTTACAGCGGGATCCCAGGAGCTCCTGGATCTTCCTCCTATCCTCGCCAGCCCCACCACGGAAACCTCCCTTTCTTTCACACAAAGTACCTCAGAATCCAAGGAAGAAGTCCCCAGAAAACTGACAGCTTTCTTTTCCTCTGCTGCCACAGCTGGAAGGGAACCTACACAGCAGGGAAGAAGGGAGACACTCAGCTGCTTTGCTACTCTGCCATTGGCCAGCAGGGATTCACAGGCCAGCTTAATATTTGCAACCTCAGAAGTCAGTCACTTTCTTAGTTCATTTTCTAGGGATTAGTATTCATAGAGGAAGTATTTGGATCTAGATCGTTTCTCTCACCAGTGTAGTCTCTGGAAGTTTTGTTGGGCACCTCAGGCCTTTCATTTAATATGTCATTTTTCTCAGAGCCAGCAATGTCACTTTTGAGCTCTACAGGAATGACAATCTTCTCCTCTTTTCTGCATTGTTGAGGTAATTTTCCCTCAAAGAGATGAAACAAACATCTGAAAGGAGCAGAAAGAAGCATCTGCTTTGCCACCCACTGACAGCTTGAATAACCTTTCTTGTGGAAGACAAAATGGAAACTTTGCTGAGCTTTCTTTTGCCCTACCTGCTCCAGAGGTGTCAGACCAGAAATGATGGTTTCAAGACAGAAAACACAACACAATCCAGCACAACAACAACAACATCAACCTGAAGAAACCAGGAACACAAACCAAGGGTCCCTAATCAAACCTTAAAAATGAAAACAAGCTTGCTTCCTTGAAAAGAAAGCCCAGGTTGGTAGGGCCTGGCCCAGCTGCTCATCACTGCTTGCTCTTCTGGGGCTCTGCCCAGCTCCCTGCCCCCAGCTCTTCATCCATCCCTCCCTCCCTGTCCTTTGCCCATCACAACTTTGGGCTTTCACTGGCTGTCTCCCTCTCAACACTTCCCAATTCCTCCCTGACGGGTCTCAGAGCCACTGCTGTTTCTCTCTCTCTCTTTCTCCACATCTTTCTCTCCCTCTCCTCTCCTGGCCTTATTGTCCCTCTCTCTCCTGCAGCCTCTCCCCTTTCCTGCCTCTCCCTCCCCTCGCCCTTTCCCCTCTCTCCTGCTCCCTCTCCCACCCCTCTGTCACTCCCCTCTCCTGGGGCCTTTTCTGTCTCTCTCAGGCCCCTGGCCCGCTCTCTCTCCATCCCCCCTCTCTCCTCCTTCCCGCCCTTCTCCTCTCTCTCCCTCCCTGCCTCCCTCCTCCTCCCTCTTTGCCCCCTTCCCCTCCACCTCTTTCCCGCTCCTCACCACTCTTTGTCCTGCCTTCCCTCCCTGCCCAGATCCCCTTCCTCCTGCTCCCCCTCCCAGCTGGGCCGGGGCCGGGGCCGGGGCAGCCCCGGGGTCGGGCGGGCTCAGGCAGCAGGAGAGGAGGAGCGCCCCGGGGCGTGCTGGGAGCTGTAGTCCCGGGGCGTGCTGGGAGCTGTAGTCCCGGGGCAAGCAGGGGGCTGCCCGGCGGACATCTTGGTTCCCGGCCCATGCTGGCAGGTGCTCTTTCCCCACTCTCCCCATCCCGCAGCCGGGGAAAAATTCCAGGAGGGCGGCGGGGATGAGCCAGCAGCTCCTAAAAGGCCTCCAAGTGAAGGAGGAAGCATGCAGAGGCGGGGGGGAAGCAAGGGCAGGTACCCTGGGAGGAGTAGAGAGGTGGTCGGAGCAGCTGGGGAGCAGGGCAGGAGAGCCACATCCATCCCAGGTAGGATTGAATCTTGCCGGGGTTGGAAAGAGCAATAAGAAAAGCTTTGAGAGGCACATAGGTGGGAATGAAAGGAGAAGCCAGGAAAATGTAGGCCCTCTCCTGAAGGAAATGTCAGACCTAGCTCCAGAGGATATTGAGAATGCTGAGGTTTTCCAGGACTTCCTTGCCTCAGTCTCCTCTGGGAAGTGCTCATTGCCTCATTGCAGAGGCCACAGCAGGGGAAAGCAGGGCCTGGGACAGCCAAGGAGCCCCCACTGGGGGAGAAGAAGAGCTTTGGCTCATCTAAAGAACCTGCAGGTGCACAAGTTTATGGGTGCAGTCTGAGGGGTTCAGAGGGCATTTTGGGGGTCCTGGAGGGGGCGTTTGGGGATGGGCAGAGGAGGCCCAGCTCAGGTGGAGGAACAAAGCAAGGCAAGACACTGCTCTCCCAGAGACTCTGTTTTCCTGCCATGGCCTGCAGCCAGGTCTCCTCCAAAGTTGTGTTTGCCAGAGCTGCTTTGAGCAGTTGCAAAATTGTCTGCTCTTAAGTAGCTGTGTATCATGCTTTGCTTTCTGCTTCTTCAAAGCTGAAAATGATTTCTTTTGTTCTTTGGATCCAATCAGTGCAATACCCAGACTTACACAAGGATGCACTCGGCTACAGACAGCACAAATGCTCCAGTTCAGACCCCAGCTGCTCTGATCTGAGGTACAGAGGCTCTATATAGCTGGTCTGAGGAGGTAGAGAAGGTATCAGCAAGTAAAAGATGCTCAAAATTTTGCCAAGGGAAAAAAAGCCAAACCAACAACAACAACAAAGAAGAAACTAACAAAAATAATTCCTTGTTTTTGTACAGCCCTGGGGAAAGCCAATGGATTTTTCCTGGGAAAAAGTTCTGGTAAACATCAGTGGAAGAAAAGCAAGATGAATAGATGTAAACTGGACCTAAAGGAGAGGAAGAGCAATAACCTAAGAACTGTTCCTGTTTATAGTCATTAGATCTGCCATTCTTTAGCTTTTTTTTTTTTTTTTTTTTACTTCCTTCAGTGAGAACATCAGACTGCACATCACCTTGTGTCCCAGTCATCACAGCCAGCATCATATTTGTATGTTGGCTGGAAAGAAAGCTCTCCCTCTGTAAAGCCTTCAAAGACTGCATTTGCATTCATTTGCCTCTTTAGTTAGGAAAGAAAAACAAAACAAAACAAAATAAAAAAGGACAAAACATTTAATTTTAAATAAACTCAAGCACAATTCCCATCTAAAAGGGACAAGCTCAGCACGGAGAAGGCTGAGCAGTGGGTGTGCAGTTTCTGAGCAGCCCCACTTGCAGGCAGGGGACAGCAGTACCTGGTCATACTGCCAGAGCTCTGGAAAAGCTTTCTCTTCCACCAGCTGCTTCACTTTTGCCACATCCAGATCCTCCAGACGATAGTTGAGGTCACCCAGCCATAAAATCACACTGCAGGAGAACACAGAGCACAAGTGTGCACGGTCTGGCCACAGGCAGGACCCAGCAGCTCCTCCCAACACTGTCAGCTGGGTGCTGTGTCTGCTTGGCCATCAGAGACAACAAGCAGCAGTGAAAACCTGAAAGTGAAGCTTTATTTTCTATTTTTTGCCGCTTTTAATTCCCGTTCTGCATCCTTGTCACTGCCTCTTGATAACTGGTGCTTCTGATATCCCAGAGATGAAACCCCCCTGGGGAAATCAGTGCACATTGCTGCCACATCCTCACTTGAAAATAAAACAAAGCTGGGAGAGCACAGGGTGGCAAGTGACTTGTCAGACCTGGACAGTGACCACCCTCAGCCCCAGGGTTCCAGTAAAGCATTTCTGACCCCTTCCCACATCCCAGCCAGGAGAACCTGGCACTCTCCTGTGTTCCTCAAGTTCTCCCTGTCCCACGGAGCGATGGGCACAGCCAGAGGGGGAGCATACTCATGTTTGGCAATGGTGAGAGAGGCCAAGTTGGGATCTGACTGGCGGAACTGCATCCGAGAGCAGATGTCCTGGAAGTCCTGGTTCCTCCTCTTGTATTCCTCTATGTGAGCTGCCAGGTGAGAATTCACAATGCACAGAGTAGTAGTGTTATGGAATTTAAACCTTATGGCAACACCACCTTTGTTACCCTGAAAGATAAAAGACAAGGAATTGCTCAGGAGCTTTTACACACAACAGAAGAAACAAGCATCTGCATTATCATCCACTGACTGCTTTCCAAGGAAATCTGAAGCAGCAGAAAGAAATGCCTGAGGTCCTGAATCTCACCCCTGCTTCTGCACAGCCCCTGAGAAGCACTTCCCCACTTCAGCCCAGCTTCCTTTCAGTTACAGCGGGATCCCAGGAGCTCCTGGATCTTCCTCCTATCCTCGCCAGCCCCACCACGGAAACCTCCCTTTCTTTCACACAAAGTACCTCAGAATCCAAGGAAGAAGTCCCCAGAAAACTGACAGCTTTCTTTTCCTCTGCTGCCACAGCTGGAAGGGAACCTACACAGCAGGGAAGAAGGGAGACGCTCAGCTGCTTTGCTACTCTGCCATTGGCCAGCAGGGATTCACAGGCCAGCTTAATATTTGCAACCTCAGAAGTCAGTCACTTTCTTAGTTCATTTTCTAGGGATTAGTATTCATAGAGGAAGTATTTGGATCTAGATCGTTTCTCTCACCAGTGTAGTCTCTGGAAGTTTTGTTGGGCACCTCAGGCCTTTCATTTAATATGTCATTTTTCTCAGAGCCAGCAATGTCACTTTTGAGCTCTACAGGAATGACAATCTTCTCCTCTTTTCTGCATTGTTGAGGTAATTTTCCCTCAAAGAGATGAAACAAACATCTGAAAGGAGCAGAAAGAAGCATCTGCTTTGCCACCCACTGACAGCTTGAATAACCTTTCTTGTGGAAGACAAAATGGAAACTTTGCTGAGCTTTCTTTTGCCCTACCTGCTCCAGAGGTGTCAGACCAGAAATGATGGTTTCAAGACAGAAAACACAACACAATCCAGCACAACAACAACAACATCAACCTGAAGAAACCAGGAACACAAACCAAGGGTCCCTAATCAAACCTTAAAAATGAAAACAAGCTTGCTTCCTTGAAAAGAAAGCCCAGGTTGGTAGGGCCTGGCCCAGCTGCTCATCACTGCTTGCTCTTCTGGGGCTCTGCCCAGCTCCCTGCCCCCAGCTCTTCATCCATCCCTCCCTCCCTGTCCTTTGCCCATCACAACTTTGGGCTTTCACTGGCTGTCTCCCTCTCAACACTTCCCAATTCCTCCCTGACGGGTCTCAGAGCCACTGCTGTTTCTCTCTCTCTCTTTCTCCACATCTTTCTCTCCCTCTCCTCTCCTGGCCTTATTGTCCCTCTCTCTCCTGCAGCCTCTCCCCTTTCCTGCCTCTCCCTCCCCTCGCCCTTTCCCCTCTCTCCTGCTCCCTCTCCCACCCCTCTGTCACTCCCCTCTCCTGGGGCCTTTTCTGTCTCTCTCAGGCCCCTGGCCCGCTCTCTCTCCATCCCCCCTCTCTCCTCCTTCCCGCCCTTCTCCTCTCTCTCCCTCCCTGCCTCCCTCCTCCTCCCTCTTTGCCCCCTTCCCCTCCACCTCTTTCCCGCTCCTCACCACTCTTTGTCCTGCCTTCCCTCCCTGCCCAGATCCCCTTCCTCCTGCTCCCCCTCCCAGCTGGGCCGGGGCCGGGGCAGCCCCGGGGTCGGGCGGGCTCAGGCAGCAGGAGAGGAGGAGCGCCCCGGGGCGTGCTGGGAGCTGTAGTCCCGGGGCATGCTGGGAGCTGTAGTCCCGGGGCAAGCAGGGGGCTGCCCGGCGGACATCTTGGTTCCCGGCCCATGCTGGCAGGTGCTCTTTCCCCACTCTCCCCATCCCGCAGCCGGGGAAAAATTCCAGGAGGGCGGCGGGGATGAGCCAGCAGCTCCTAAAAGGCCTCCAAGTGAAGGAGGAAGCATGCAGAGGCGGGGGGGAAGCAAGGGCAGGTACCCTGGGAGGAGTAGAGAGGTGGTCGGAGCAGCTGGGGAGCAGGGCAGGAGAGCCACATCCATCCCAGGTAGGATTGAATCTTGCCGGGGTTGGAAAGAGCAATAAGAAAAGCTTTGAGAGGCACATAGGTGGGAATGAAAGGAGAAGCCAGGAAAATGTAGGCCCTCTCCTGAAGGAAATGTCAGACCTAGCTCCAGAGGATATTGAGAATGCTGAGGTTTTCCAGGACTTCCTTGCCTCAGTCTCCTCTGGGAAGTGCTCATTGCCTCATTGCAGAGGCCACAGCAGGGGAAAGCAGGGCCTGGGACAGCCAAGGAGCCCCCACTGGGGGAGAAGAAGAGCTTTGGCTCATCTAAAGAACCTGCAGGTGCACAAGTTTATGGGTGCAGTCTGAGGGGTTCAGAGGGCATTTTGGGGGTCCTGGAGGGGGCGTTTGGGGATGGGCAGAGGAGGCCCAGCTCAGGTGGAGGAACAAAGCAAGGCAAGACACTGCTCTCCCAGAGACTCTGTTTTCCTGCCATGGCCTGCAGCCAGGTCTCCTCCAAAGTTGTGTTTGCCAGAGCTGCTTTGAGCAGTTGCAAAATTGTCTGCTCTTAAGTAGCTCTGTATCATGCTTTGCTTTCTGCTTCTTCAAAGCTGAAAATGATTTCTTTTGTTCTTTGGATCCAATCAGTGCAATACCCAGACTTACACAAGGATGCACTCGGCTACAGACAGCACAAATGCTCCAGTTCAGACCCCAGCTGCTCTGATCTGAGGTACAGAGGCTCTATATAGCTGGTCTGAGGAGGTAGAGAAGGTATCAGCAAGTAAAAGATGCTCAAAATTTTGCCAAGGGAAAAAAACCCAAACCAACAACAACAACAAAAAAGAAACTAACAAAAATAATTCCTTGTTTTTGTACAGCCCTGGGGAAAGCCAATGGATTTTTCCTGGGCAAAAGTTCTGGTAAACATCGGTGGAAGAAAAGCAAGATGAATAGATGTAAACTGGACCTAAAGGAGAGGAAGAGCAATAACCTAAGAACTGTTCCTGTTTATACTCATTAGATCTGCCATTCTTTAGCTTTTTGTTTTTTTTTTTTACTTCCTTCAGTGAGAACATCAGACTGCACATCACCTTGTGTCCCAGTCATCACAGCCAGCATCATATTTGTATGTTGGCTGGAAAGAAAGCTCTCCCTCTGTAAAGCCTTCAAAGACTGCATTTGCATTCATTTGCCTCTTTAGCTAGGAAAGAAAACCAAAACCAAACAAAACAAAAAAAGGACAAAACATTTAATTTTAAATAAACTCAAGCACAATTCCCATCTAAAAGGGACAAGCTCAGCACGGAGAAGGCTGAGCAGTGGGTGTGCAGTTTCTGAGCAGCCCCACTTGCAGGCAGGGGACAGCAGTACCTGGTCATACTGCCAGAGCTCTGGAAAAGCTTTCTCTTCCACCAGCTGCTTCACTTTTGCCACATCCAGATCCTCCAGACGATAGTTGAGGTCACCCAGCCATAAAATCACACTGCAGGAGAACACAGAGCACAAGTGTGCACGGTCTGGCCACAGGCAGGACCCAGCAGCTCCTCCCAACACTGTCAGCTGGGTGCTGTGTCTGCTTGGCCATCAGAGACAACAAGCAGCAGTGAAAACCTGAAAGTGAAGCTTTATTTTCTATTTTTTGCTGCTTTTAATTCCCGTTCTGCATCCTTGTCACTGCCTCTTGATAACTGGTGCTTCTGATATCCCAGAGATGAAATCCCCCTGGGGAAATCAGTGCACATTGCTGCCACATCCTCACTTGAAAATAAAACAAAGCTGGGAGAGCACAGGGTGGCAAGTGACTTGTCAGACCTGGACAGTGACCACCCTCAGCCCCAGGGTTCCAGTAAAGCATTTCTGACCCCTTCCCACATCCCAGCCAGGAGAACCTGGCACTCTCCTGTGTTCCTCAAGTTCTCCCTGCCCCACGGAGCGATGGGCACAGCCAGAGGGGGAGCATACTCATGTTTGGCAATGGTGAGAGAGGCCAAGTTGGGATCTGACTGGCGGAACCGCATCCGAGAGCAGATGTCCTGGAAGTCCTGGTTCCTCCTCTTGTATTCCTCTATGTGAGCTGCCAGGTGAGAATTCACAATGCACAGAGTAGTAGTGTTATGGAATTTAAACCTTATGGCAACACCACCTTTGTTACCCTGAAAGATAAAAGACAAGGAATTGCTCAGGAGCTTTTACACACAACAGAAGAAACAAGCATCTGCATTATCATCCACTGACTGCTTTCCAAGGAAATCTGAAGCAGCAGAAAGAAATGCCTGAGGTCCTGAATCTCACCCCTGCTTCTGCACAGCCCCTGAGAAGCACTTCCCCACTTCAGCCCAGCTTCCTTTCAGTTACAGCGGGATCCCAGGAGCTCCTGGATCTTCCTCCTATCCTCGCCAGCCCCACCACGGAAACCTCCCTTTCTTTCACACAAAGTACCTCAGAATCCAAGGAAGAAGTCCCCAGAAAACTGACAGCTTTCTTTTCCTCTGCTGCCACAGCTGGAAGGGAACCTACACAGCAGGGAAGAAGGGAGACGCTCAGCTGCTTTGCTACTCTGCCATTGGCCAGCAGGGATTCACAGGCCAGCTTAATATTTGCAACCTCAGAAGTCAGTCACTTTCTTAGTTCATTTTCTAGGGATTAGTATTCATAGAGGAAGTATTTGGATCTAGATCGTTTCTCTCACCAGTGTAGTCTCTGGAAGTTTTGTTGGGCACCTCAGGCCTTTCATTTAATATGTCATTTTTCTCAGAGCCAGCAATGTCACTTTTGAGCTCTACAGGAATGACAATCTTCTCCTCTTTTCTGCATTGTTGAGGTAATTTTCCCTCAAAGAGATGAAACAAACATCTGAAAGGAGCAGAAAGAAGCATCTGCTTTGCCACCCACTGACAGCTTGAATAACCTTTCTTGTGGAAGACAAAATGGAAACTTTGCTGAGCTTTCTTTTGCCCTACCTGCTCCAGAGGTGTCAGACCAGAAATGATGGTTTCAAGACAGAAAACACAACACAATCCAGCACAACAACAACAACATCAACCTGAAGAAACCAGGAACACAAACCAAGGGTCCCTAATCAAACCTTAAAAATGAAAACAAGCTTGCTTCCTTGAAAAGAAAGCCCAGGTTGGTAGGGCCTGGCCCAGCTGCTCATCACTGCTTGCTCTTCTGGGGCTCTGCCCAGCTCCCTGCCCCCAGCTCTTCATCCATCCCTCCCTCCCTGTCCTTTGCCCATCACAACTTTGGGCTTTCACTGGCTGTCTCCCTCTCAACACTTCCCAATTCCTCCCTGACGGGTCTCAGAGCCACTGCTGTTTCTCTCTCTCTCTTTCTCCACATCTTTCTCTCCCTCTCCTCTCCTGGCCTTATTGTCCCTCTCTCTCCTGCAGCCTCTCCCCTTTCCTGCCTCTCCCTCCCCTCGCCCTTTCCCCTCTCTCCTGCTCCCTCTCCCACCCCTCTGTCACTCCCCTCTCCTGGGGCCTTTTCTGTCTCTCTCAGGCCCCTGGCCCGCTCTCTCTCCATCCCCCCTCTCTCCTCCTTCCCGCCCTTCTCCTCTCTCTCCCTCCCTGCCTCCCTCCTCCTCCCTCTTTGCCCCCTTCCCCTCCACCTCTTTCCCGCTCCTCACCACTCTTTGTCCTGCCTTCCCTCCCTGCCCAGATCCCCTTCCTCCTGCTCCCCCTCCCAGCTGGGCCGGGGCCGGGGCCGGGGCAGCCCCGGGGTCGGGCGGGCTCAGGCAGCAGGAGAGGAGGAGCGCCCCGGGGCGTGCTGGGAGCTGTAGTCCCGGGGCATGCTGGGAGCTGTAGTCCCGGGGCAAGCAGGGGGCTGCCCGGCGGACATCTTGGTTCCCGGCCCATGCTGGCAGGTGCTCTTTCCCCACTCTCCCCATCCCGCAGCCGGGGAAAAATTCCAGGAGGGCGGCGGGGATGAGCCAGCAGCTCCTAAAAGGCCTCCAAGTGAAGGAGGAAGCATGCAGAGGCGGGGGGGAAGCAAGGGCAGGTACCCTGGGAGGAGTAGAGAGGTGGTCGGAGCAGCTGGGGAGCAGGGCAGGAGAGCCACATCCATCCCAGGTAGGATTGAATCTTGCCGGGGTTGGAAAGAGCAATAAGAAAAGCTTTGAGAGGCACATAGGTGGGAATGAAAGGAGAAGCCAGGAAAATGTAGGCCCTCTCCTGAAGGAAATGTCAGACCTAGCTCCAGAGGATATTGAGAATGCTGAGGTTTTCCAGGACTTCCTTGCCTCAGTCTCCTCTGGGAAGTGCTCATTGCCTCATTGCAGAGGCCACAGCAGGGGAAAGCAGGGCCTGGGACAGCCAAGGAGCCCCCACTGGGGGAGAAGAAGAGCTTTGGCTCATCTAAAGAACCTGCAGGTGCACAAGTTTATGGGTGCAGTCTGAGGGGTTCAGAGGGCATTTTGGGGGTCCTGGAGGGGGCGTTTGGGGATGGGCAGAGGAGGCCCAGCTCAGGTGGAGGAACAAAGCAAGGCAAGACACTGCTCTCCCAGAGACTCTGTTTTCCTGCCATGGCCTGCAGCCAGGTCTCCTCCAAAGTTGTGTTTGCCAGAGCTGCTTTGAGCAGTTGCAAAATTGTCTGCTCTTAAGTAGCTCTGTATCATGCTTTGCTTTCTGCTTCTTCAAAGCTGAAAATGATTTCTTTTGTTCTTTGGATCCAATCAGTGCAATACCCAGACTTACACAAGGATGCACTCGGCTACAGACAGCACAAATGCTCCATTTCAGACCCCAGCTGCTCTGATCTGAGGTACAGAGGCTCTATATAGCTGGTCTGAGGAGGTAGAGAAGGTATCAGCAAGTAAAAGATGCTCAAAATTTTGCCAAGGGAAAAAAACCCAAACCAACAACAACAACAAAAAAGAAACTAACAAAAATAATTCCTTGTTTTTGTACAGCCCTGGGGAAAGCCAATGGATTTTTCCTGGGCAAAAGTTCTGGTAAACATCGGTGGAAGAAAAGCAAGATGAATAGATGTAAACTGGACCTAAAGGAGAGGAAGAGCAATAACCTAAGAACTGTTCCTGTTTATACTCATTAGATCTGCCATTCTTTAGCTTTTTGTTTTTTTTTTTTTTACTTCCTTCAGTGAGAACATCAGACTGCACATCACCTTGTGTCCCAGTCATCACAGCCAGCATCATATTTGTATGTTGGCTGGAAAGAAAGCTCTCCCTCTGTAAAGCCTTCAAAGACTGCATTTGCATTCATTTGCCTCTTTAGCTAGGAAAGAAAACCAAAACCAAACAAAACAAAAAAAGGACAAAACATTTAATTTTAAATAAACTCAAGCACAATTCCCATCTAAAAGGGACAAGCTCAGCACGGAGAAGGCTGAGCAGTGGGTGTGCAGTTTCTGAGCAGCCCCACTTGCAGGCAGGGGACAGCAGTACCTGGTCATACTGCCAGAGCTCTGGAAAAGCTTTCTCTTCCACCAGCTGCTTCACTTTTGCCACATCCAGATCCTCCAGACGATAGTTGAGGTCACCCAGCCATAAAATCACACTGCAGGAGAACACAGAGCACAAGTGTGCACGGTCTGGCCACAGGCAGGACCCAGCAGCTCCTCCCAACACTGTCAGCTGGGTGCTGTGTCTGCTTGGCCATCAGAGACAACAAGCAGCAGTGAAAACCTGAAAGTGAAGCTTTATTTTCTATTTTTTGCTGCTTTTAATTCCCGTTCTGCATCCTTGTCACTGCCTCTTGATAACTGGTGCTTCTGATATCCCAGAGATGAAACCCCCCTGGGGAAATCAGTGCACATTGCTGCCACATCCTCACTTGAAAATAAAACAAAGCTGGGAGAGCACAGGGTGGCAAGTGACTTGTCAGACCTGGACAGTGACCACCCTCAGCCCCAGGGTTCCAGTAAAGCATTTCTGACCCCTTCCCACATCCCAGCCAGGAGAACCTGGCACTCTCCTGTGTTCCTCAAGCTCTCCCTGTCCCACGGAGCGATGGGCACAGCCCACAGAGGGGGAGCATACTCATGTTTGGCAATGGTGAGAGAGGCCAAGTTGGGATCTGACTGGCGGAACTGCATCCGAGAGCAGATGTCCTGGAAGTCCTGGTTCCTCCTCTTGTATTCCTCTATGTGAGCTGCCAGGTGAGAATTCACAATGCACAGAGTAGTAGTGTTATGGAATTTAAACCTTATGGCAACACCACCTTTGTTACCCTGAAAGATAAAAGACAAGGAATTGCTCAGGAGCTTTTACACACAACAGAAGAAACAAGCATCTGCATTATCATCCACTGACTGCTTTCCAAGGAAATCTGAAGCAGCAGAAAGAAATGCCTGAGGTCCTGAATCTCACCCCTGCTTCTGCACAGCCCCTGAGAAGCACTTCCCCACTTCAGCCCAGCTTCCTTTCAGTTACAGCGGGATCCCAGGAGCTCCTGGATCTTCCTCCTATCCTCGCCAGCCCCACCACGGAAACCTCCCTTTCTTTCACACAAAGTACCTCAGAATCCAAGGAAGAAGTCCCCAGAAAACTGACAGCTTTCTTTTCCTCTGCTGCCACAGCTGGAAGGGAACCTACACAGCAGGGAAGAAGGGAGACGCTCAGCTGCTTTGCTACTCTGCCATTGGCCAGCAGGGATTCACAGGCCAGCTTAATATTTGCAACCTCAGAAGTCAGTCACTTTCTTAGTTCATTTTCTAGGGATTAGTATTCATAGAGGAAGTATTTGGATCTAGATCGTTTCTCTCACCAGTGTAGTCTCTGGAAGTTTTGTTGGGCACCTCAGGCCTTTCATTTAATATGTCATTTTTCTCAGAGCCAGCAATGTCACTTTTGAGCTCTACAGGAATGACAATCTTCTCCTCTTTTCTGCATTGTTGAGGTAATTTTCCCTCAAAGAGATGAAACAAACATCTGAAAGGAGCAGAAAGAAGCATCTGCTTTGCCACCCACTGACAGCTTGAATAACCTTTCTTGTGGAAGACAAAATGGAAACTTTGCTGAGCTTTCTTTTGCCCTACCTGCTCCAGAGGTGTCAGACCAGAAATGATGGTTTCAAGACAGAAAACACAACACAATCCAGCACAACAACAACAACATCAACCTGAAGAAACCAGGAACACAAACCAAGGGTCCCTAATCAAACCTTAAAAATGAAAACAAGCTTGCTTCCTTGAAAAGAAAGCCCAGGTTGGTAGGGCCTGGCCCAGCTGCTCATCACTGCTTGCTCTTCTGGGGCTCTGCCCAGCTCCCTGCCCCCAGCTCTTCATCCATCCCTCCCTCCCTGTCCTTTGCCCATCACAACTTTGGGCTTTCACTGGCTGTCTCCCTCTCAACACTTCCCAATTCCTCCCTGACGGGTCTCAGAGCCACTGCTGTTTCTCTCTCTCTCTTTCTCCACATCTTTCTCTCCCTCTCCTCTCCTGGCCTTATTGTCCCTCTCTCTCCTGCAGCCTCTCCCCTTTCCTGCCTCTCCCTCCCCTCGCCCTTTCCCCTCTCTCCTGCTCCCTCTCCCACCCCTCTGTCACTCCCCTCTCCTGGGGCCTTTTCTGTCTCTCTCAGGCCCCTGGCCCGCTCTCTCTCCATCCCCCCTCTCTCCTCCTTCCCGCCCTTCTCCTCTCTCTCCCTCCCTGCCTCCCTCCTCCTCCCTCTTTGCCCCCTTCCCCTCCACCTCTTTCCCGCTCCTCACCACTCTTTGTCCTGCCTTCCCTCCCTGCCCAGATCCCCTTCCTCCTGCTCCCCCTCCCAGCTGGGCCGGGGCCGGGGCAGCCCCGGGGTCGGGCGGGCTCAGGCAGCAGGAGAGGAGGAGCGCCCCGGGGCGTGCTGGGAGCTGTAGTCCCGGGGCATGCTGGGAGCTGTAGTCCCGGGGCAAGCAGGGGGCTGCCCGGCGGACATCTTGGTTCCCGGCCCATGCTGGCAGGTGCTCTTTCCCCACTCTCCCCATCCCGCAGCCGGGGAAAAATTCCAGGAGGGCGGCGGGGATGAGCCAGCAGCTCCTAAAAGGCCTCCAAGTGAAGGAGGAAGCATGCAGAGGCGGGGGGGAAGCAAGGGCAGGTACCCTGGGAGGAGTAGAGAGGTGGTCGGAGCAGCTGGGGAGCAGGGCAGGAGAGCCACATCCATCCCAGGTAGGATTGAATCTTGCCGGGGTTGGAAAGAGCAATAAGAAAAGCTTTGAGAGGCACATAGGTGGGAATGAAAGGAGAAGCCAGGAAAATGTAGGCCCTCTCCTGAAGGAAATGTCAGACCTAGCTCCAGAGGATATTGAGAATGCTGAGGTTTTCCAGGACTTCCTTGCCTCAGTCTCCTCTGGGAAGTGCTCATTGCCTCATTGCAGAGGCCACAGCAGGGGAAAGCAGGGCCTGGGACAGCCAAGGAGCCCCCACTGGGGGAGAAGAAGAGCTTTGGCTCATCTAAAGAACCTGCAGGTGCACAAGTTTATGGGTGCAGTCTGAGGGGTTCAGAGGGCATTTTGGGGGTCCTGGAGGGGGCGTTTGGGGATGGGCAGAGGAGGCCCAGCTCAGGTGGAGGAACAAAGCAAGGCAAGACACTGCTCTCCCAGAGACTCTGTTTTCCTGCCATGGCCTGCAGCCAGGTCTCCTCCAAAGTTGTGTTTGCCAGAGCTGCTTTGAGCAGTTGCAAAATTGTCTGCTCTTAAGTAGCTCTGTATCATGCTTTGCTTTCTGCTTCTTCAAAGCTGAAAATGATTTCTTTTGTTCTTTGGATCCAATCAGTGCAATACCCAGACTTACACAAGGATGCACTCGGCTACAGACAGCACAAATGCTCCATTTCAGACCCCAGCTGCTCTGATCTGAGGTACAGAGGCTCTATATAGCTGGTCTGAGGAGGTAGAGAAGGTATCAGCAAGTAAAAGATGCTCAAAATTTTGCCAAGGGAAAAAAACCCAAACCAACAACAACAACAAAGAAGAAACTAACAAAAATAATTCCTTGTTTTTGTACAGCCCTGGGGAAAGCCAATGGATTTTTCCTGGGAAAAAGTTCTGGTAAACATCAGTGGAAGAAAAGCAAGATGAATAGATGTAAACTGGACCTAAAGGAGAGGAAGAGCAATAACCTAAGAACTGTTCCTGTTTATACTCATTAGATCTGCCATTCTTTAGCTTTTTGTTTTTTTTTTTTTTACTTCCTTCAGTGAGAACATCAGACTGCACATCACCTTGTGTCCCAGTCATCACAGCCAGCATCATATTTGTATGTTGGCTGGAAAGAAAGCTCTCCCTCTGTAAAGCCTTCAAAGACTGCATTTGCATTCATTTGCCTCTTTAGTTAGGAAAGAAAAACAAAACAAAACAAAATAAAAAAGGACAAAACATTTAATTTTAAATAAACTCAAGCACAATTCCCATCTAAAAGGGACAAGCTCAGCACGGAGAAGGCTGAGCAGTGGGTGTGCAGTTTCTGAGCAGCCCCACTTGCAGGCAGGGGACAGCAGTACCTGGTCATACTGCCAGAGCTCTGGAAAAGCTTTCTCTTCCACCAGCTGCTTCACTTTTGCCACATCCAGATCCTCCAGACGATAGTTGAGGTCACCCAGCCATAAAATCACACTGCAGGAGAACACAGAGCACAAGTGTGCACGGTCTGGCCACAGGCAGGACCCAGCAGCTCCTCCCAACACTGTCAGCTGGGTGCTGTGTCTGCTTGGCCATCAGAGACAACAAGCAGCAGTGAAAACCTGAAAGTGAAGCTTTATTTTCTATTTTTTGCTGCTTTTAATTCCCGTTCTGCATCCTTGTCACTGCCTCTTGATAACTGGTGCTTCTGATATCCCAGAGATGAAACCCCCCTGGGGAAATCAGTGCACATTGCTGCCACATCCTCACTTGAAAATAAAACAAAGCTGGGAGAGCACAGGGTGGCAAGTGACTTGTCAGACCTGGACAGTGACCACCCTCAGCCCCAGGGTTCCAGTAAAGCATTTCTGACCCCTTCCCACATCCCAGCCAGGAGAACCTGGCACTCTCCTGTGTTCCTCAAGTTCTCCCTGTCCCACGGAGTGATGGGCACAGCCAGAGGGGGAGCATACTCATGTTTGGCAATGGTGAGAGAGGCCATGTTGGGATCTGACTGGCGGAACTGCATCCGAGAGCAGATGTCCTGGAAGTCCTGGTTCCTCCTCTTGTATTCCTCTATGTGAGCTGCCAGGTGAGAATTCACAATGCACAGAGTAGTAGTGTTATGGAATTTAAACCTTATGGCAACACCACCTTTGTTACCCTGAAAGATAAAAGACAAGGAATTGCTCAGGAGCTTTTACACACAACAGAAGAAACAAGCATCTGCATTATCATCCACTGACTGCTTTCCAAGGAAATCTGAAGCAGCAGAAAGAAATGCCTGAGGTCCTGAATCTCACCCCTGCTTCTGCACAGCCCCTGAGAAGCACTTCCCCACTTCAGCCCAGCTTCCTTTCAGTTACAGCGGGATCCCAGGAGCTCCTGGATCTTCCTCCTATCCTCGCCAGCCCCACCACGGAAACCTCCCTTTCTTTCACACAAAGTACCTCAGAATCCAAGGAAGAAGTCCCCAGAAAACTGACAGCTTTCTTTTCCTCTGCTGCCACAGCTGGAAGGGAACCTACACAGCAGGGAAGAAGGGAGACACTCAGCTGCTTTGCTACTCTGCCATTGGCCAGCAGGGATTCACAGGCCAGCTTAATATTTGCAACCTCAGAAGTCAGTCACTTTCTTAGTTCATTTTCTAGGGATTAGTATTCATAGAGGAAGTATTTGGATCTAGATCGTTTCTCTCACCAGTGTAGTCTCTGGAAGTTTTGTTGGGCACCTCAGGCCTTTCATTTAATATGTCATTTTTCTCAGAGCCAGCAATGTCACTTTTGAGCTCTACAGGAATGACAATCTTCTCCTCTTTTCTGCATTGTTGAGGTAATTTTCCCTCAAAGAGATGAAACAAACATCTGAAAGGAGCAGAAAGAAGCATCTGCTTTGCCACCCACTGACAGCTTGAATAACCTTTCTTGTGGAAGACAAAATGGAAACTTTGCTGAGCTTTCTTTTGCCCTACCTGCTCCAGAGGTGTCAGACCAGAAATGATGGTTTCAAGACAGAAAACACAACACAATCCAGCACAACAACAACAACATCAACCTGAAGAAACCAGGAACACAAACCAAGGGTCCCTAATCAAACCTTAAAAATGAAAACAAGCTTGCTTCCTTGAAAAGAAAGCCCAGGTTGGTAGGGCCTGGCCCAGCTGCTCATCACTGCTTGCTCTTCTGGGGCTCTGCCCAGCTCCCTGCCCCCAGCTCTTCATCCATCCCTCCCTCCCTGTCCTTTGCCCATCACAACTTTGGGCTTTCACTGGCTGTCTCCCTCTCAACACTTCCCAATTCCTCCCTGACGGGTCTCAGAGCCACTGCTGTTTCTCTCTCTCTCTTTCTCCACATCTTTCTCTCCCTCTCCTCTCCTGGCCTTATTGTCCCTCTCTCTCCTGCAGCCTCTCCCCTTTCCTGCCTCTCCCTCCCCTCGCCCTTTCCCCTCTCTCCTGCTCCCTCTCCCACCCCTCTGTCACTCCCCTCTCCTGGGGCCTTTTCTGTCTCTCTCAGGCCCCTGGCCCGCTCTCTCTCCATCCCCCCTCTCTCCTCCTTCCCGCCCTTCTCCTCTCTCTCCCTCCCTGCCTCCCTCCTCCTCCCTCTTTGCCCCCTTCCCCTCCACCTCTTTCCCGCTCCTCACCACTCTTTGTCCTGCCTTCCCTCCCTGCCCAGATCCCCTTCCTCCTGCTCCCCCTCCCAGCTGGGCCGGGGCCGGGGCAGCCCCGGGGTCGGGCGGGCTCAGGCAGCAGGAGAGGAGGAGCGCCCCGGGGCGTGCTGGGAGCTGTAGTCCCGGGGCATGCTGGGAGCTGTAGTCCCGGGGCAAGCAGGGGGCTGCCCGGCGGACATCTTGGTTCCCGGCCCATGCTGGCAGGTGCTCTTTCCCCACTCTCCCCATCCCGCAGCCGGGGAAAAATTCCAGGAGGGCGGCGGGGATGAGCCAGCAGCTCCTAAAAGGCCTCCAAGTGAAGGAGGAAGCATGCAGAGGCGGGGGGGAAGCAAGGGCAGGTACCCTGGGAGGAGTAGAGAGGTGGTCGGAGCAGCTGGGGAGCAGGGCAGGAGAGCCACATCCATCCCAGGTAGGATTGAATCTTGCCGGGGTTGGAAAGAGCAATAAGAAAAGCTTTGAGAGGCACATAGGTGGGAATGAAAGGAGAAGCCAGGAAAATGTAGGCCCTCTCCTGAAGGAAATGTCAGACCTAGCTCCAGAGGATATTGAGAATGCTGAGGTTTTCCAGGACTTCCTTGCCTCAGTCTCCTCTGGGAAGTGCTCATTGCCTCATTGCAGAGGCCACAGCAGGGGAAAGCAGGGCCTGGGACAGCCAAGGAGCCCCCACTGGGGGAGAAGAAGAGCTTTGGCTCATCTAAAGAACCTGCAGGTGCACAAGTTTATGGGTGCAGTCTGAGGGGTTCAGAGGGCATTTTGGGGATCCTGGAGGGGGCGTTTGGGGATGGGCAGAGGAGGCCCAGCTCAGGTGGAGGAACAAAGCAAGGCAAGACACTGCTCTCCCAGAGACTCTGTTTTCCTGCCATGGCCTGCAGCCAGGTCTCCTCCAAAGTTGTGTTTGCCAGAGCTGCTTTGAGCAGTTGCAAAATTGTCTGCTCTTAAGTAGCTCTGTATCATGCTTTGCTTTCTGCTTCTTCAAAGCTGAAAATGATTTCTTTTGTTCTTTGGATCCAATCAGTGCAATACCCAGACTTACACAAGGATGCACTCGGCTACAGACAGCACAAATGCTCCAGTTCAGACCCCAGCTGCTCTGATCTGAGGTACAGAGGCTCTATATAGCTGGTCTGAGGAGGTAGAGAAGGTATCAGCAAGTAAAAGATGCTCAAAATTTTGCCAAGGGAAAAAAAGCCAAACCAACAACAACAACAAAGAAGAAACTAACAAAAATAATTCCTTGTTTTTGTACAGCCCTGGGGAAAGCCAATGGATTTTTCCTGGGAAAAAGTTCTGGTAAACATCAGTGGAAGAAACGCAAGATGAATAGATGTAAACTGGACCTAAAGGAGAGGAAGAGCAATAACCTAAGAACTGTTCCTGTTTATAGTCATTAGATCTGCCATTCTTTAGCTTTTTTTTTTTTTTTTTTTTACTTCCTTCAGTGAGAACATCAGACTGCACATCACCTTGTGTCCCAGTCATCACAGCCAGCATCATATTTGTATGTTGGCTGGAAAGAAAGCTCTCCCTCTGTAAAGCCTTCAAAGACTGCATTTGCATTCATTTGCCTCTTTAGTTAGGAAAGAAAAACAAAACAAAACAAAATAAAAAAGGACAAAACATTTAATTTTAAATAAACTCAAGCACAATTCCCATCTAAAAGGGACAAGCTCAGCACGGAGAAGGCTGAGCAGTGGGTGTGCAGTTTCTGAGCAGCCCCACTTGCAGGCAGGGGACAGCAGTACCTGGTCATACTGCCAGAGCTCTGGAAAAGCTTTCTCTTCCACCAGCTGCTTCACTTTTGCCACATCCAGATCCTCCAGACGATAGTTGAGGTCACCCAGCCATAAAATCACACTGCAGGAGAACACAGAGCACAAGTGTGCACGGTCTGGCCACAGGCAGGACCCAGCAGCTCCTCCCAACACTGTCAGCTGGGTGCTGTGTCTGCTTGGCCATCAGAGACAACAAGCAGCAGTGAAAACCTGAAAGTGAAGCTTTATTTTCTATTTTTTGCTGCTTTTAATTCCCGTTCTGCATCCTTGTCACTGCCTCTTGATAACTGGTGCTTCTGATATCCCAGAGATGAAACCCCCCTGGGGAAATCAGTGCACATTGCTGCCACATCCTCACTTGAAAATAAAACAAAGCTGGGAGAGCACAGGGTGGCAAGTGACTTGTCAGACCTGGACAGTGACCACCCTCAGCCCCAGGGTTCCAGTAAAGCATTTCTGACCCCTTCCCACATCCCAGCCAGGAGAACCTGGCACTCTCCTGTGTTCCTCAAGTTCTCCCTGCCCCACGGAGCGATGGGCACAGCCAGAGGGGGAGCATACTCATGTTTGGCAATGGTGAGAGAGGCCAAGTTGGGATCTGACTGGCGGAACCGCATCCGAGAGCAGATGTCCTGGAAGTCCTGGTTCCTCCTCTTGTATTCCTCTATGTGAGCTGCCAGGTGAGAATTCACAATGCACAGAGTAGTGTTATGGAATTTAAACCTTATGGCAACACCACCTTTGTTACCCTGAAAGATAAAAGACAAGGAATTGCTCAGGAGCTTTTACACACAACAGAAGAAACAAGCATCTGCATTATCATCCACTGACTGCTTTCCAAGGAAATCTGAAGCAGCAGAAAGAAATGCCTGAGGTCCTGAATCTCACCCCTGCTTCTGCACAGCCCCTGAGAAGCACTTCCCCACTTCAGCCCAGCTTCCTTTCAGTTACAGCGGGATCCCAGGAGCTCCTGGATCTTCCTCCTATCCTCGCCAGCCCCACCACGGAAACCTCCCTTTCTTTCACACAAAGTACCTCAGAATCCAAGGAAGAAGTCCCCAGAAAACTGACAGCTTTCTTTTCCTCTGCTGCCACAGCTGGAAGGGAACCTACACAGCAGGGAAGAAGGGAGACACTCAGCTGCTTTGCTACTCTGCCATTGGCCAGCAGGGATTCACAGGCCAGCTTAATATTTGCAACCTCAGAAGTCAGTCACTTTCTTAGTTCATTTTCTAGGGATTAGTATTCATAGAGGAAGTATTTGGATCTAGATCGTTTCTCTCACCAGTGTAGTCTCTGGAAGTTTTGTTGGGCACCTCAGGCCTTTCATTTAATATGTCATTTTTCTCAGAGCCAGCAATGTCACTTTTGAGCTCTACAGGAATGACAATCTTCTCCTCTTTTCTGCATTGTTGAGGTAATTTTCCCTCAAAGAGATGAAACAAACATCTGAAAGGAGCAGAAAGAAGCATCTGCTTTGCCACCCACTGACAGCTTGAATAACCTTTCTTGTGGAAGACAAAATGGAAACTTTGCTGAGCTTTCTTTTGCCCTACCTGCTCCAGAGGTGTCAGACCAGAAATGATGGTTTCAAGACAGAAAACACAACACAATCCAGCACAACAACAACAACATCAACCTGAAGAAACCAGGAACACAAACCAAGGGTCCCTAATCAAACCTTAAAAATGAAAACAAGCTTGCTTCCTTGAAAAGAAAGCCCAGGTTGGTAGGGCCTGGCCCAGCTGCTCATCACTGCTTGCTCTTCTGGGGCTCTGCCCAGCTCCCTGCCCCCAGCTCTTCATCCATCCCTCCCTCCCTGTCCTTTGCCCATCACAACTTTGGGCTTTCACTGGCTGTCTCCCTCTCAACACTTCCCAATTCCTCCCTGACGGGTCTCAGAGCCACTGCTGTTTCTCTCTCTCTCTTTCTCCACATCTTTCTCTCCCTCTCCTCTCCTGGCCTTATTGTCCCTCTCTCTCCTGCAGCCTCTCCCCTTTCCTGCCTCTCCCTCCCCTCGCCCTTTCCCCTCTCTCCTGCTCCCTCTCCCACCCCTCTGTCACTCCCCTCTCCTGGGGCCTTTTCTGTCTCTCTCAGGCCCCTGGCCCGCTCTCTCTCCACCCCCCCTCTCTCCTCCTTCCCGCCCTTCTCCTCTCTCTCCCTCCCTGCCTCCCTCCTCCTCCCTCTTTGCCCCCTTCCCCTCCACCTCTTTCCCGCTCCTCACCACTCTTTGTCCTGCCTTCCCTCCCTGCCCAGATCCCCTTCCTCCTGCTCCCCCTCCCAGCTGGGCCGGGGCCGGGGCAGCCCCGGGGTCGGGCGGGCTCAGGCAGCAGGAGAGGAGGAGCGCCCCGGGGCGTGCTGGGAGCTGTAGTCCCGGGGCATGCTGGGAGCTGTAGTCCCGGGGCAAGCAGGGGGCTGCCCGGCGGACATCTTGGTTCCCGGCCCATGCTGGCAGGTGCTCTTTCCCCACTCTCCCCATCCCGCAGCCGGGGAAAAATTCCAGGAGGGCGGCGGGGATGAGCCAGCAGCTCCTAAAAGGCCTCCAAGTGAAGGAGGAAGCATGCAGAGGCGGGGGGGAAGCAAGGGCAGGTACCCTGGGAGGAGTAGAGAGGTGGTCGGAGCAGCTGGGGAGCAGGGCAGGAGAGCCACATCCATCCCAGGTAGGATTGAATCTTGCCGGGGTTGGAAAGAGCAATAAGAAAAGCTTTGAGAGGCACATAGGTGGGAATGAAAGGAGAAGCCAGGAAAATGTAGGCCCTCTCCTGAAGGAAATGTCAGACCTAGCTCCAGAGGATATTGAGAATGCTGAGGTTTTCCAGGACTTCCTTGCCTCAGTCTCCTCTGGGAAGTGCTCATTGCCTCATTGCAGAGGCCACAGCAGGGGAAAGCAGGGCCTGGGACAGCCAAGGAGCCCCCACTGGGGGAGAAGAAGAGCTTTGGCTCATCTAAAGAACCTGCAGGTGCACAAGTTTATGGGTGCAGTCTGAGGGGTTCAGAGGGCATTTTGGGGATCCTGGAGGGGGCGTTTGGGGATGGGCAGAGGAGGCCCAGCTCAGGTGGAGGAACAAAGCAAGGCAAGACACTGCTCTCCCAGAGACTCTGTTTTCCTGCCATGGCCTGCAGCCAGGTCTCCTCCAAAGTTGTGTTTGCCAGAGCTGCTTTGAGCAGTTGCAAAATTGTCTGCTCTTAAGTAGCTCTGTATCATGCTTTGCTTTCTGCTTCTTCAAAGCTGAAAATGATTTCTTTTGTTCTTTGGATCCAATCAGTGCAATACCCAGACTTACACAAGGATGCACTCGGCTACAGACAGCACAAATGCTCCAGTTCAGACCCCAGCTGCTCTGATCTGAGGTACAGAGGCTCTATATAGCTGGTCTGAGGAGGTAGAGAAGGTATCAGCAAGTAAAAGATGCTCAAAATTTTGCCAAGGGAAAAAAACCCAAACCAACAACAACAACAAAAAAGAAACTAACAAAAATAATTCCTTGTTTTTGTACAGCCCTGGGGAAAGCCAATGGATTTTTCCTGGGAAAAAGTTCTGGTAAACATCAGTGGAAGAAAAGCAAGATGAATAGATGTAAACTGGATCTAAAGGAGAGGAAGAGCAATAACCTAAGAACTGTTCCTGTTTATAGTCATTAGATCCGCCATTCTTTAGCTTTTTTTTTTTTTTTTTTACTTCCTTCAGTGAGAACATCAGACTGCACATCACCTTGTGTCCCAGTCATCACAGCCAGCATCATATTTGTATGTTGGCTGGAAAGAAAGCTCTCCCTCTGTAAAGCCTTCAAAGACTGCATTTGCATTCATTTGCCTCTTTAGCTAGGAAAGAAAACCAAAACCAAACAAAACAAAAAAAGGACAAAACATTTAATTTTAAATAAACTCAAGCACAATTCCCATCTAAAAGGGACAAGCTCAGCACGGAGAAGGCTGAGCAGTGGGTGTGCAGTTTCTGAGCAGCCCCACTTGCAGGCAGGGGACAGCAGTACCTGGTCATACTGCCAGAGCTCTGGAAAAGCTTTCTCTTCCACCAGCTGCTTCACTTTTGCCACATCCAGATCCTCCAGACGATAGTTGAGGTCACCCAGCCATAAAATCACACTGCAGGAGAACACAGAGCACAAGTGTGCACGGTCTGGCCACAGGCAGGACCCAGCAGCTCCTCCCAACACTGTCAGCTGGGTGCTGTGTCTGCTTGGCCATCAGAGACAACAAGCAGCAGTGAAAACCTGAAAGTGAAGCTTTATTTTCTATTTTTTGCTGCTTTTAATTCCCGTTCTGCATCCTTGTCACTGCCTCTTGATAACTGGTGCTTCTGATATCCCAGAGATGAAACCCCCCTGGGGAAATCAGTGCACATTGCTGCCACATCCTCACTTGAAAATAAAACAAAGCTGGGAGAGCACAGGGTGGCAAGTGACTTGTCAGACCTGGACAGTGACCACCCTCAGCCCCAGGGTTCCAGTAAAGCATTTCTGACCCCTTCCCACATCCCAGCCAGGAGAACCTGGCACTCTCCTGTGTTCCTCAAGTTCTCCCTGCCCCACGGAGCGATGGGCACAGCCCACAGAGGGGGAGCATACTCATGTTTGGCAATGGTGAGAGAGGCCAAGTTGGGATCTGACTGGCGGAACCGCATCCGAGAGCAGATGTCCTGGAAGTCCTGGTTCCTCCTCTTGTATTCCTCTATGTGAGCTGCCAGGTGAGAATTCACAATGCACAGAGTAGTGTTATGGAATTTAAACCTTATGGCAACACCACCTTTGTTACCCTGAAAGATAAAAGACAAGGAATTGCTCAGGAGCTTTTACACACAACAGAAGAAACAAGCATCTGCATTATCATCCACTGACTGCTTTCCAAGGAAATCTGAAGCAGCAGAAAGAAATGCCTGAGGTCCTGAATCTCACCCCTGCTTCTGCACAGCCCCTGAGAAGCACTTCCCCACTTCAGCCCAGCTTCCTTTCAGTTACAGCGGGATCCCAGGAGCTCCTGGATCTTCCTCCTATCCTCGCCAGCCCCACCACGGAAACCTCCCTTTCTTTCACACAAAGTACCTCAGAATCCAAGGAAGAAGTCCCCAGAAAACTGACAGCTTTCTTTTCCTCTGCTGCCACAGCTGGAAGGGAACCTACACAGCAGGGAAGAAGGGAGACACTCAGCTGCTTTGCTACTCTGCCATTGGCCAGCAGGGATTCACAGGCCAGCTTAATATTTGCAACCTCAGAAGTCAGTCACTTTCTTAGTTCATTTTCTAGGGATTAGTATTCATAGAGGAAGTATTTGGATCTAGATCGTTTCTCTCACCAGTGTAGTCTCTGGAAGTTTTGTTGGGCACCTCAGGCCTTTCATTTAATATGTCATTTTTCTCAGAGCCAGCAATGTCACTTTTGAGCTCTACAGGAATGACAATCTTCTCCTCTTTTCTGCATTGTTGAGGTAATTTTCCCTCAAAGAGATGAAACAAACATCTGAAAGGAGCAGAAAGAAGCATCTGCTTTGCCACCCACTGACAGCTTGAATAACCTTTCTTGTGGAAGACAAAATGGAAACTTTGCTGAGCTTTCTTTTGCCCTACCTGCTCCAGAGGTGTCAGACCAGAAATGATGGTTTCAAGACAGAAAACACAACACAATCCAGCACAACAACAACAACATCAACCTGAAGAAACCAGGAACACAAACCAAGGGTCCCTAATCAAACCTTAAAAATGAAAACAAGCTTGCTTCCTTGAAAAGAAAGCCCAGGTTGGTAGGGCCTGGCCCAGCTGCTCATCACTGCTTGCTCTTCTGGGGCTCTGCCCAGCTCCCTGCCCCCAGCTCTTCATCCCTCCCTCCCTGTCCTTTGCCCATCACAACTTTGGGCTTTCACTGGCTGTCTCCCTCTCAACACTTCCCAATTCCTCCCTGACGGGTCTCAGAGCCACTGCTGTTTCTCTCTCTCTCTTTCTCCACATCTTTCTCTCCCTCTCCTCTCCTGGCCTTATTGTCCCTCTCTCTCCTGCAGCCTCTCCCCTTTCCTGCCTCTCCCTCCCCTCGCCCTTTCCCCTCTCTCCTGCTCCCTCTCCCACCCCTCTGTCACTCCCCTCTCCTGGGGCCTTTTCTGTCTCTCTCAGGCCCCTGGCCCGCTCTCTCTCCATCCCCCCTCTCTCCTCCTTCCCGCCCTTCTCCTCTCTCTCCCTCCCTGCCTCCCTCCTCCTCCCTCTTTGCCCCCTTCCCCTCCACCTCTTTCCCGCTCCTCACCACTCTTTGTCCTGCCTTCCCTCCCTGCCCAGATCCCCTTCCTCCTGCTCCCCCTCCCAGCTGGGCCGGGGCCGGGGCCGGGGCAGCCCCGGGGTCGGGCGGGCTCAGGCAGCAGGAGAGGAGGAGCGCCCCGGGGCGTGCTGGGAGCTGTAGTCCCGGGGCATGCTGGGAGCTGTAGTCCCGGGGCAAGCAGGGGGCTGCCCGGCGGACATCTTGGTTCCCGGCCCATGCTGGCAGGTGCTCTTTCCCCACTCTCCCCATCCCGCAGCCGGGGAAAAATTCCAGGAGGGCGGCGGGGATGAGCCAGCAGCTCCTAAAAGGCCTCCAAGTGAAGGAGGAAGCATGCAGAGGCGGGGGGGAAGCAAGGGCAGGTACCCTGGGAGGAGTAGAGAGGTGGTCGGAGCAGCTGGGGAGCAGGGCAGGAGAGCCACATCCATCCCAGGTAGGATTGAATCTTGCCGGGGTTGGAAAGAGCAATAAGAAAAGCTTTGAGAGGCACATAGGTGGGAATGAAAGGAGAAGCCAGGAAAATGTAGGCCCTCTCCTGAAGGAAATGTCAGACCTAGCTCCAGAGGATATTGAGAATGCTGAGGTTTTCCAGGACTTCCTTGCCTCAGTCTCCTCTGGGAAGTGCTCATTGCCTCATTGCAGAGGCCACAGCAGGGGAAAGCAGGGCCTGGGACAGCCAAGGAGCCCCCACTGGGGGAGAAGAAGAGCTTTGGCTCATCTAAAGAACCTGCAGGTGCACAAGTTTATGGGTGCAGTCTGAGGGGTTCAGAGGGCATTTTGGGGGTCCTGGAGGGGGCGTTTGGGGATGGGCAGAGGAGGCCCAGCTCAGGTGGAGGAACAAAGCAAGGCAAGACACTGCTCTCCCAGAGACTCTGTTTTCCTGCCATGGCCTGCAGCCAGGTCTCCTCCAAAGTTGTGTTTGCCAGAGCTGCTTTGAGCAGTTGCAAAATTGTCTGCTCTTAAGTAGCTCTGTATCATGCTTTGCTTTCTGCTTCTTCAAAGCTGAAAATGATTTCTTTTGTTCTTTGGATCCAATCAGTGCAATACCCAGACTTACACAAGGATGCACTCGGCTACAGACAGCACAAATGCTCCAGTTCAGACCCCAGCTGCTCTGATCTGAGGTACAGAGGCTCTATATAGCTGGTCTGAGGAGGTAGAGAAGGTATCAGCAAGTAAAAGATGCTCAAAATTTTGCCAAGGGAAAAAAACCCAAACCAACAACAACAACAAAGAAGAAACTAACAAAAATAATTCCTTGTTTTTGTACAGCCCTGGGGAAAGCCAATGGATTTTTCCTGGGAAAAAGTTCTGGTAAACATCGGTGGAAGAAAAGCAAGATGAATAGATGTAAACTGGACCTAAAGGAGAGAAAGAGCAATAACCTAAGAACTGTTCCTGTTTATACTCATTAGATCCGCCATTCTTTAGCTTTTTTTTTTTTTTTTTTTACTTCCTTCACTGATAACATCAGACTGCACATCACCTTGTGTCCCAGTCATCACAGCCAGCATCATATTTGTATGTTGGCTGGAAAGAAAGCTCTCCCTCTGTAAAGCCTTCAAAGACTGCATTTGCATTCATTTGCCTCTTTAGTTAGGAAAGAAAACCAAAACCAAACAAAACAAAAAAAGGACAAAACATTTAATTTTAAATAAACTCAAGCACAATTCCCATCTAAAAGGGACAAGCTCAGCACGGAGAAGGCTGAGCAGTGGGTGTGCAGTTTCTGAGCAGCCCCACTTGCAGGCAGGGGACAGCAGTACCTGGTCATACTGCCAGAGCTCTGGAAAAGCTTTCTCTTCCACCAGCTGCTTCACTTTTGCCACATCCAGATCCTCCAGACGATAGTTGAGGTCACCCAGCCATAAAATCACACTGCAGGAGAACACAGAGCACAAGTGTGCACGGTCTGGCCACAGGCAGGACCCAGCAGCTCCTCCCAACACTGTCAGCTGGGTGCTGTGTCTGCTTGGCCATCAGAGACAACAAGCAGCAGTGAAAACCTGAAAGTGAAGCTTTATTTTCTATTTTTTGCTGCTTTTAATTCCCGTTCTGCATCCTTGTCACTGCCTCTTGATAACTGGTGCTTCTGATATCCCAGAGATGAAACCCCCCTGGGGAAATCAGTGCACATTGCTGCCACATCCTCACTTGAAAATAAAACAAAGCTGGGAGAGCACAGGGTGGCAAGTGACTTGTCAGACCTGGACAGTGACCACCCTCAGCCCCAGGGTTCCAGTAAAGCATTTCTGACCCCTTCCCACATCCCAGCCAGGAGAACCTGGCACTCTCCTGTGTTCCTCAAGTTCTCCCTGCCCCACGGAGTGATGGGCACAGCCAGAGGGGGAGCATACTCATGTTTGGCAATGGTGAGAGAGGCCAAGTTGGGATCTGACTGGCGGAACCGCATCCGAGAGCAGATGTCCTGGAAGTCCTGGTTCCTCCTCTTGTATTCCTCTATGTCAGCTGCCAGGTGAGAATTCACAATGCACAGAGTAGTAGTGTTATGGAATTTAAACCTTATGGCAACACCACCTTTGTTACCCTGAAAGATAAAAGACAAGGAATTGCTCAGGAGCTTTTACACACAACAGAAGAAACAAGCATCTGCATTATCATCCACTGACTGCTTTCCAAGGAAATCTGAAGCAGCAGAAAGAAATGCCTGAGGTCCTGAATCTCACCCCTGCTTCTGCACAGCCCCTGAGAAGCACTTCCCCACTTCAGCCCAGCTTCCTTTCAGTTACAGCGGGATCCCAGGAGCTCCTGGATCTTCCTCCTATCCTCGCCAGCCCCACCACGGAAACCTCCCTTTCTTTCACACAAAGTACCTCAGAATCCAAGGAAGAAGTCCCCAGAAAACTGACAGCTTTCTTTTCCTCTGCTGCCACAGCTGGAAGGGAACCTACACAGCAGGGAAGAAGGGAGACACTCAGCTGCTTTGCTACTCTGCCATTGGCCAGCAGGGATTCACAGGCCAGCTTAATATTTGCAACCTCAGAAGTCAGTCACTTTCTTAGTTCATTTTCTAGGGATTAGTATTCATAGAGGAAGTATTTGGATCTAGATCGTTTCTCTCACCAGTGTAGTCTCTGGAAGTTTTGTTGGGCACCTCAGGCCTTTCATTTAATATGTCATTTTTCTCAGAGCCAGCAATGTCACTTTTGAGCTCTACAGGAATGACAATCTTCTCCTCTTTTCTGCATTGTTGAGGTAATTTTCCCTCAAAGAGATGAAACAAACATCTGAAAGGAGCAGAAAGAAGCATCTGCTTTGCCACCCACTGACAGCTTGAATAACCTTTCTTGTGGAAGACAAAATGGAAACTTTGCTGAGCTTTCTTTTGCCCTACCTGCTCCAGAGGTGTCAGACCAGAAATGATGGTTTCAAGACAGAAAACACAACACAATCCAGCACAACAACAACAACATCAACCTGAAGAAACCAGGAACACAAACCAAGGGTCCCTAATCAAACCTTAAAAATGAAAACAAGCTTGCTTCCTTGAAAAGAAAGCCCAGGTTGGTAGGGCCTGGCCCAGCTGCTCATCACTGCTTGCTCTTCTGGGGCTCTGCCCAGCTCCCTGCCCCCAGCTCTTCATCCATCCCTCCCTCCCTGTCCTTTGCCCATCACAACTTTGGGCTTTCACTGGCTGTCTCCCTCTCAACACTTCCCAATTCCTCCCTGACGGGTCTCAGAGCCACTGCTGTTTCTCTCTCTCTCTTTCTCCACATCTTTCTCTCCCTCTCCTCTCCTGGCCTTATTGTCCCTCTCTCTCCTGCAGCCTCTCCCCTTTCCTGCCTCTCCCTCCCCTCGCCCTTTCCCCTCTCTCCTGCTCCCTCTCCCACCCCTCTGTCACTCCCCTCTCCTGGGGCCTTTTCTGTCTCTCTCAGGCCCCTGGCCCGCTCTCTCTCCATCCCCCCTCTCTCCTCCTTCCCGCCCTTCTCCTCTCTCTCCCTCCCTGCCTCCCTCCTCCTCCCTCTTTGCCCCCTTCCCCTCCACCTCTTTCCCGCTCCTCACCACTCTTTGTCCTGCCTTCCCTCCCTGCCCAGATCCCCTTCCTCCTGCTCCCCCTCCCAGCTGGGCCGGGGCCGGGGCAGCCCCGGGGTCGGGCGGGCTCAGGCAGCAGGAGAGGAGGAGCGCCCCGGGGCGTGCTGGGAGCTGTAGTCCCGGGGCATGCTGGGAGCTGTAGTCCCGGGGCAAGCAGGGGGCTGCCCGGCGGACATCTTGGTTCCCGGCCCATGCTGGCAGGTGCTCTTTCCCCACTCTTCCCATCCCATCCCGCAGCCGGGGAAAAATTCCAGGAGGGCGGCGGGGATGAGCCAGCAGCTCCTAAAAGGCCTCCAAGTGAAGGAGGAAGCATGCAGAGGCGGGGGGGAAGCAAGGGCAGGTACCCTGGGAGGAGTAGAGAGGTGGTCGGAGCAGCTGGGGAGCAGGGCAGGAGAGCCACATCCATCCCAGGTAGGATTGAATCTTGCCGGGGTTGGAAAGAGCAATAAGAAAAGCTTTGAGAGGCACATAGGTGGGAATGAAAGGAGAAGCCAGGAAAATGTAGGCCCTCTCCTGAAGGAAATGTCAGACCTAGCTCCAGAGGATATTGAGAATGCTGAGGTTTTCCAGGACTTCCTTGCCTCAGTCTCCTCTGGGAAGTGCTCATTGCCTGATTGCAGAGGCCACAGCAGGGGAAAGCAGGGCCTGGGACAGCCAAGGAGCCCCCACTGGGGGAGAAGAAGAGCTTTGGCTCATCTAAAGAACCTGCAGGTGCACAAGTTTATGGGTGCAGTCTGAGGGGTTCAGAGGGCATTTTGGGGGTCCTGGAGGGGGCGTTTGGGGATGGGCAGAGGAGGCCCAGCTCAGGTGGAGGAACAAAGCAAGGCAAGACACTGCTCTCCCAGAGACTCTGTTTTCCTGCCATGGCCTGCAGCCAGGTCTCCTCCAAAGTTGTGTTTGCCAGAGCTGCTTTGAGCAGTTGCAAAATTGTCTGCTCTTAAGTAGCTCTGTATCATGCTTTGCTTTCTGCTTCTTCAAAGCTGAAAATGATTTCTTTTGTTCTTTGGATCCAATCAGTGCAATACCCAGACTTACACAAGGATGCACTCGGCTACAGACAGCACAAATGCTCCAGTTCAGACCCCAGCTGCTCTGATCTGAGGTACAGAGGCTCTATATAGCTGGTCTGAGGAGGTAGAGAAGGTATCAGCAAGTAAAAGATGCTCAAAATTTTGCCAAGGGAAAAAAACCCAAACCAACAACAACAACAAAAAAGAAACTAACAAAAATAATTCCTTGTTTTTGTACAGCCCTGGGGAAAGCCAATGGATTTTTCCTGGGCAAAAGTTCTGGTAAACATCGGTGGAAGAAAAGCAAGATGAATAGATGTAAACTGGACCTAAAGGAGAGGAAGAGCAATAACCTAAGAACTGTTCCTGTTTATAGTCATTAGATCTGCCATTCTTTAGCTTTTTTTTTTTTTTTTTTACTTCCTTCAGTGAGAACATCAGACTGCACATCACCTTGTGTCCCAGTCATCACAGCCAGCATCATATTTGTATGTTGGCTGGAAAGAAAGCTCTCCCTCTGTAAAGCCTTCAAAGACTGCATTTGCATTCATTTGCCTCTTTAGTTAGGAAAGAAAAACAAAACAAAACAAAACAAAAAAAGGACAAAACATTTAATTTTAAATAAACTCAAGCACAATTCCCATCTAAAAGGGACAAGCTCAGCACGGAGAAGGCTGAGCAGTGGGTGTGCAGTTTCTGAGCAGCCCCACTTGCAGGCAGGGGACAGCAGTACCTGGTCATACTGCCAGAGCTCTGGAAAAGCTTTCTCTTCCACCAGCTGCTTCACTTTTGCCACATCCAGATCCTCCAGACGATAGTTGAGGTCACCCAGCCATAAAATCACACTGCAGGAGAACACAGAGCACAAGTGTGCACGGTCTGGCCACAGGCAGGACCCAGCAGCTCCTCCCAACACTGTCAGCTGGGTGCTGTGTCTGCTTGGCCATCAGAGACAACAAGCAGCAGTGAAAACCTGAAAGTGAAGCTTTATTTTCTATTTTTTGCCGCTTTTAATTCCCGTTCTGCATCCTTGTCACTGCCTCTTGATAACTGGTGCTTCTGATATCCCAGAGATGAAACCCCCCTGGGGAAATCAGTGCACATTGCTGCCACATCCTCACTTGAAAATAAAACAAAGCTGGGAGAGCACAGGGTGGCAAGTGACTTGTCAGACCTGGACAGTGACCACCCTCAGCCCCAGGGTTCCAGTAAAGCATTTCTGACCCCTTCCCACATCCCAGCCAGGAGAACCTGGCACTCTCCTGTGTTCCTCAAGTTCTCCCTGCCCCACGGAGCGATGGGCACAGCCAGAGGGGGAGCATACTCATGTTTGGCAATGGTGAGAGAGGCCAAGTTGGGATCTGACTGGCGGAACTGCATCCGAGAGCAGATGTCCTGGAAGTCCTGGTTCCTCCTCTTGTATTCCTCTATGTGAGCTGCCAGGTGAGAATTCACAATGCACAGAGTAGTAGTGTTATGGAATTTAAACCTTATGGCAACACCACCTTTGTTACCCTGAAAGATAAAAGACAAGGAATTGCTCAGGAGCTTTTACACACAACAGAAGAAACAAGCATCTGCATTATCATCCACTGACTGCTTTCCAAGGAAATCTGAAGCAGCAGAAAGAAATGCCTGAGGTCCTGAATCTCACCCCTGCTTCTGCACAGCCCCTGAGAAGCACTTCCCCACTTCAGCCCAGCTTCCTTTCAGTTACAGCGGGATCCCAGGAGCTCCTGGATCTTCCTCCTATCCTCGCCAGCCCCACCACGGAAACCTCCCTTTCTTTCACACAAAGTACCTCAGAATCCAAGGAAGAAGTCCCCAGAAAACTGACAGCTTTCTTTTCCTCTGCTGCCACAGCTGGAAGGGAACCTACACAGCAGGGAAGAAGGGAGACACTCAGCTGCTTTGCTACTCTGCCATTGGCCAGCAGGGATTCACAGGCCAGCTTAATATTTGCAACCTCAGAAGTCAGTCACTTTCTTAGTTCATTTTCTAGGGATTAGTATTCATAGAGGAAGTATTTGGATCTAGATCGTTTCTCTCACCAGTGTAGTCTCTGGAAGTTTTGTTGGGCACCTCAGGCCTTTCATTTAATATGTCATTTTTCTCAGAGCCAGCAATGTCACTTTTGAGCTCTACAGGAATGACAATCTTCTCCTCTTTTCTGCATTGTTGAGGTAATTTTCCCTCAAAGAGATGAAACAAACATCTGAAAGGAGCAGAAAGAAGCATCTGCTTTGCCACCCACTGACAGCTTGAATAACCTTTCTTGTGGAAGACAAAATGGAAACTTTGCTGAGCTTTCTTTTGCCCTACCTGCTCCAGAGGTGTCAGACCAGAAATGATGGTTTCAAGACAGAAAACACAACACAATCCAGCACAACAACAACAACATCAACCTGAAGAAACCAGGAACACAAACCAAGGGTCCCTAATCAAACCTTAAAAATGAAAACAAGCTTGCTTCCTTGAAAAGAAAGCCCAGGTTGGTAGGGCCTGGCCCAGCTGCTCATCACTGCTTGCTCTTCTGGGGCTCTGCCCAGCTCCCTGCCCCCAGCTCTTCATCCCTCCCTCCCTGTCCTTTGCCCATCACAACTTTGGGCTTTCACTGGCTGTCTCCCTCTCAACACTTCCCAATTCCTCCCTGACGGGTCTCAGAGCCACTGCTGTTTCTCTCTCTCTCTTTCTCCACATCTTTCTCTCCCTCTCCTCTCCTGGCCTTATTGTCCCTCTCTCTCCTGCAGCCTCTCCCCTTTCCTGCCTCTCCCTCCCCTCGCCCTTTCCCCTCTCTCCTGCTCCCTCTCCCACCCCTCTGTCACTCCCCTCTCCTGGGGCCTTTTCTGTCTCTCTCAGGCCCCTGGCCCGCTCTCTCTCCATCCCCCCTCTCTCCTCCTTCCCGCCCTTCTCCTCTCTCTCCCTCCCTGCCTCCCTCCTCCTCCCTCTTTGCCCCCTTCCCCTCCACCTCTTTCCCGCTCCTCACCACTCTTTGTCCTGCCTTCCCTCCCTGCCCAGATCCCCTTCCTCCTGCTCCCCCTCCCAGCTGGGCCGGGGCCGGGGCCGGGGCAGCCCCGGGGTCGGGCGGGCTCAGGCAGCAGGAGAGGAGGAGCGCCCCGGGGCGTGCTGGGAGCTGTAGTCCCGGGGCATGCTGGGAGCTGTAGTCCCGGGGCAAGCAGGGGGCTGCCCGGCGGACATCTTGGTTCCCGGCCCATGCTGGCAGGTGCTCTTTCCCCACTCTCCCCATCCCGCAGCCGGGGAAAAATTCCAGGAGGGCGGCGGGGATGAGCCAGCAGCTCCTAAAAGGCCTCCAAGTGAAGGAGGAAGCATGCAGAGGCGGGGGGGAAGCAAGGGCAGGTACCCTGGGAGGAGTAGAGAGGTGGTCGGAGCAGCTGGGGAGCAGGGCAGGAGAGCCACATCCATCCCAGGTAGGATTGAATCTTGCCGGGGTTGGAAAGAGCAATAAGAAAAGCTTTGAGAGGCACATAGGTGGGAATGAAAGGAGAAGCCAGGAAAATGTAGGCCCTCTCCTGAAGGAAATGTCAGACCTAGCTCCAGAGGATATTGAGAATGCTGAGGTTTTCCAGGACTTCCTTGCCTCAGTCTCCTCTGGGAAGTGCTCATTGCCTCATTGCAGAGGCCACAGCAGGGGAAAGCAGGGCCTGGGACAGCCAAGGAGCCCCCACTGGGGGAGAAGAAGAGCTTTGGCTCATCTAAAGAACCTGCAGGTGCACAAGTTTATGGGTGCAGTCTGAGGGGTTCAGAGGGCATTTTGGGGGTCCTGGAGGGGGCGTTTGGGGATGGGCAGAGGAGGCCCAGCTCAGGTGGAGGAACAAAGCAAGGCAAGACACTGCTCTCCCAGAGACTCTGTTTTCCTGCCATGGCCTGCAGCCAGGTCTCCTCCAAAGTTGTGTTTGCCAGAGCTGCTTTGAGCAGTTGCAAAATTGTCTGCTCTTAAGTAGCTCTGTATCATGCTTTGCTTTCTGCTTCTTCAAAGCTGAAAATGATTTCTTTTGTTCTTTGGATCCAATCAGTGCAATACCCAGACTTACACAAGGATGCACTCGGCTACAGACAGCACAAATGCTCCAGTTCAGACCCCAGCTGCTCTGATCTGAGGTACAGAGGCTCTATATAGCTGGTCTGAGGAGGTAGAGAAGGTATCAGCAAGTAAAAGATGCTCAAAATTTTGCCAAGGGAAAAAAACCCAAACCAACAACAACAACAAAGAAGAAACTAACAAAAATAATTCCTTGTTTTTGTACAGCCCTGGGGAAAGCCAATGGATTTTTCCTGGGAAAAAGTTCTGGTAAACATCGGTGGAAGAAAAGCAAGATGAATAGATGTAAACTGGACCTAAAGGAGAGAAAGAGCAATAACCTAAGAACTGTTCCTGTTTATACTCATTAGATCCGCCATTCTTTAGCTTTTTTTTTTTTTTTTTTTACTTCCTTCACTGATAACATCAGACTGCACATCACCTTGTGTCCCAGTCATCACAGCCAGCATCATATTTGTATGTTGGCTGGAAAGAAAGCTCTCCCTCTGTAAAGCCTTCAAAGACTGCATTTGCATTCATTTGCCTCTTTAGTTAGGAAAGAAAACCAAAACCAAACAAAACAAAAAAAGGACAAAACATTTAATTTTAAATAAACTCAAGCACAATTCCCATCTAAAAGGGACAAGCTCAGCACGGAGAAGGCTGAGCAGTGGGTGTGCAGTTTCTGAGCAGCCCCACTTGCAGGCAGGGGACAGCAGTACCTGGTCATACTGCCAGAGCTCTGGAAAAGCTTTCTCTTCCACCAGCTGCTTCACTTTTGCCACATCCAGATCCTCCAGACGATAGTTGAGGTCACCCAGCCATAAAATCACACTGCAGGAGAACACAGAGCACAAGTGTGCACGGTCTGGCCACAGGCAGGACCCAGCAGCTCCTCCCAACACTGTCAGCTGGGTGCTGTGTCTGCTTGGCCATCAGAGACAACAAGCAGCAGTGAAAACCTGAAAGTGAAGCTTTATTTTCTATTTTTTGCTGCTTTTAATTCCCGTTCTGCATCCTTGTCACTGCCTCTTGATAACTGGTGCTTCTGATATCCCAGAGATGAAACCCCCCTGGGGAAATCAGTGCACATTGCTGCCACATCCTCACTTGAAAATAAAACAAAGCTGGGAGAGCACAGGGTGGCAAGTGACTTGTCAGACCTGGACAGTGACCACCCTCAGCCCCAGGGTTCCAGTAAAGCATTTCTGACCCCTTCCCACATCCCAGCCAGGAGAACCTGGCACTCTCCTGTGTTCCTCAAGTTCTCCCTGCCCCACGGAGTGATGGGCACAGCCAGAGGGGGAGCATACTCATGTTTGGCAATGGTGAGAGAGGCCAAGTTGGGATCTGACTGGCGGAACCGCATCCGAGAGCAGATGTCCTGGAAGTCCTGGTTCCTCCTCTTGTATTCCTCTATGTCAGCTGCCAGGTGAGAATTCACAATGCACAGAGTAGTAGTGTTATGGAATTTAAACCTTATGGCAACACCACCTTTGTTACCCTGAAAGATAAAAGACAAGGAATTGCTCAGGAGCTTTTACACACAACAGAAGAAACAAGCATCTGCATTATCATCCACTGACTGCTTTCCAAGGAAATCTGAAGCAGCAGAAAGAAATGCCTGAGGTCCTGAATCTCACCCCTGCTTCTGCACAGCCCCTGAGAAGCACTTCCCCACTTCAGCCCAGCTTCCTTTCAGTTACAGCGGGATCCCAGGAGCTCCTGGATCTTCCTCCTATCCTCGCCAGCCCCACCACGGAAACCTCCCTTTCTTTCACACAAAGTACCTCAGAATCCAAGGAAGAAGTCCCCAGAAAACTGACAGCTTTCTTTTCCTCTGCTGCCACAGCTGGAAGGGAACCTACACAGCAGGGAAGAAGGGAGACACTCAGCTGCTTTGCTACTCTGCCATTGGCCAGCAGGGATTCACAGGCCAGCTTAATATTTGCAACCTCAGAAGTCAGTCACTTTCTTAGTTCATTTTCTAGGGATTAGTATTCATAGAGGAAGTATTTGGATCTAGATCGTTTCTCTCACCAGTGTAGTCTCTGGAAGTTTTGTTGGGCACCTCAGGCCTTTCATTTAATATGTCATTTTTCTCAGAGCCAGCAATGTCACTTTTGAGCTCTACAGGAATGACAATCTTCTCCTCTTTTCTGCATTGTTGAGGTAATTTTCCCTCAAAGAGATGAAACAAACATCTGAAAGGAGCAGAAAGAAGCATCTGCTTTGCCACCCACTGACAGCTTGAATAACCTTTCTTGTGGAAGACAAAATGGAAACTTTGCTGAGCTTTCTTTTGCCCTACCTGCTCCAGAGGTGTCAGACCAGAAATGATGGTTTCAAGACAGAAAACACAACACAATCCAGCACAACAACAACAACATCAACCTGAAGAAACCAGGAACACAAACCAAGGGTCCCTAATCAAACCTTAAAAATGAAAACAAGCTTGCTTCCTTGAAAAGAAAGCCCAGGTTGGTAGGGCCTGGCCCAGCTGCTCATCACTGCTTGCTCTTCTGGGGCTCTGCCCAGCTCCCTGCCCCCAGCTCTTCATCCATCCCTCCCTCCCTGTCCTTTGCCCATCACAACTTTGGGCTTTCACTGGCTGTCTCCCTCTCAACACTTCCCAATTCCTCCCTGACGGGTCTCAGAGCCACTGCTGTTTCTCTCTCTCTCTTTCTCCACATCTTTCTCTCCCTCTCCTCTCCTGGCCTTATTGTCCCTCTCTCTCCTGCAGCCTCTCCCCTTTCCTGCCTCTCCCTCCCCTCGCCCTTTCCCCTCTCTCCTGCTCCCTCTCCCACCCCTCTGTCACTCCCCTCTCCTGGGGCCTTTTCTGTCTCTCTCAGGCCCCTGGCCCGCTCTCTCTCCATCCCCCCTCTCTCCTCCTTCCCGCCCTTCTCCTCTCTCTCCCTCCCTGCCTCCCTCCTCCTCCCTCTTTGCCCCCTTCCCCTCCACCTCTTTCCCGCTCCTCACCACTCTTTGTCCTGCCTTCCCTCCCTGCCCAGATCCCCTTCCTCCTGCTCCCCCTCCCAGCTGGGCCGGGGCCGGGGCAGCCCCGGGGTCGGGCGGGCTCAGGCAGCAGGAGAGGAGGAGCGCCCCGGGGCGTGCTGGGAGCTGTAGTCCCGGGGCATGCTGGGAGCTGTAGTCCCGGGGCAAGCAGGGGGCTGCCCGGCGGACATCTTGGTTCCCGGCCCATGCTGGCAGGTGCTCTTTCCCCACTCTTCCCATCCCATCCCGCAGCCGGGGAAAAATTCCAGGAGGGCGGCGGGGATGAGCCAGCAGCTCCTAAAAGGCCTCCAAGTGAAGGAGGAAGCATGCAGAGGCGGGGGGGAAGCAAGGGCAGGTACCCTGGGAGGAGTAGAGAGGTGGTCGGAGCAGCTGGGGAGCAGGGCAGGAGAGCCACATCCATCCCAGGTAGGATTGAATCTTGCCGGGGTTGGAAAGAGCAATAAGAAAAGCTTTGAGAGGCACATAGGTGGGAATGAAAGGAGAAGCCAGGAAAATGTAGGCCCTCTCCTGAAGGAAATGTCAGACCTAGCTCCAGAGGATATTGAGAATGCTGAGGTTTTCCAGGACTTCCTTGCCTCAGTCTCCTCTGGGAAGTGCTCATTGCCTCATTGCAGAGGCCACAGCAGGGGAAAGCAGGGCCTGGGACAGCCAAGGAGCCCCCACTGGGGGAGAAGAAGAGCTTTGGCTCATCTAAAGAACCTGCAGGTGCACAAGTTTATGGGTGCAGTCTGAGGGGTTCAGAGGGCATTTTGGGGGTCCTGGAGGGGGCGTTTGGGGATGGGCAGAGGAGGCCCAGCTCAGGTGGAGGAACAAAGCAAGGCAAGACACTGCTCTCCCAGAGACTCTGTTTTCCTGCCATGGCCTGCAGCCAGGTCTCCTCCAAAGTTGTGTTTGCCAGAGCTGCTTTGAGCAGTTGCAAAATTGTCTGCTCTTAAGTAGCTCTGTATCATGCTTTGCTTTCTGCTTCTTCAAAGCTGAAAATGATTTCTTTTGTTCTTTGGATCCAATCAGTGCAATACCCAGACTTACACAAGGATGCACTCGGCTACAGACAGCACAAATGCTCCAGTTCAGACCCCAGCTGCTCTGATCTGAGGTACAGAGGCTCTATATAGCTGGTCTGAGGAGGTAGAGAAGGTATCAGCAAGTAAAAGATGCTCAAAATTTTGCCAAGGGAAAAAAACCCAAACCAACAACAACAACAAAAAAGAAACTAACAAAAATAATTCCTTGTTTTTGTACAGCCCTGGGGAAAGCCAATGGATTTTTCCTGGGCAAAAGTTCTGGTAAACATCGGTGGAAGAAAAGCAAGATGAATAGATGTAAACTGGACCTAAAGGAGAGGAAGAGCAATAACCTAAGAACTGTTCCTGTTTATAGTCATTAGATCTGCCATTCTTTAGCTTTTTTTTTTTTTTTTTTACTTCCTTCAGTGAGAACATCAGACTGCACATCACCTTGTGTCCCAGTCATCACAGCCAGCATCATATTTGTATGTTGGCTGGAAAGAAAGCTCTCCCTCTGTAAAGCCTTCAAAGACTGCATTTGCATTCATTTGCCTCTTTAGTTAGGAAAGAAAAACAAAACAAAACAAAACAAAAAAAGGACAAAACATTTAATTTTAAATAAACTCAAGCACAATTCCCATCTAAAAGGGACAAGCTCAGCACGGAGAAGGCTGAGCAGTGGGTGTGCAGTTTCTGAGCAGCCCCACTTGCAGGCAGGGGACAGCAGTACCTGGTCATACTGCCAGAGCTCTGGAAAAGCTTTCTCTTCCACCAGCTGCTTCACTTTTGCCACATCCAGATCCTCCAGACGATAGTTGAGGTCACCCAGCCATAAAATCACACTGCAGGAGAACACAGAGCACAAGTGTGCACGGTCTGGCCACAGGCAGGACCCAGCAGCTCCTCCCAACACTGTCAGCTGGGTGCTGTGTCTGCTTGGCCATCAGAGACAACAAGCAGCAGTGAAAACCTGAAAGTGAAGCTTTATTTTCTATTTTTTGCCGCTTTTAATTCCCGTTCTGCATCCTTGTCACTGCCTCTTGATAACTGGTGCTTCTGATATCCCAGAGATGAAACCCCCCTGGGGAAATCAGTGCACATTGCTGCCACATCCTCACTTGAAAATAAAACAAAGCTGGGAGAGCACAGGGTGGCAAGTGACTTGTCAGACCTGGACAGTGACCACCCTCAGCCCCAGGGTTCCAGTAAAGCATTTCTGACCCCTTCCCACATCCCAGCCAGGAGAACCTGGCACTCTCCTGTGTTCCTCAAGCTCTCCCTGTCCCACGGAGCGATGGGCACAGCCCACAGAGGGGGAGCATACTCATGTTTGGCAATGGTGAGAGAGGCCAAGTTGGGATCTGACTGGCGGAACTGCATCCGAGAGCAGATGTCCTGGAAGTCCTGGTTCCTCCTCTTGTATTCCTCTATGTGAGCTGCCAGGTGAGAATTCACAATGCACAGAGTAGTGTTATGGAATTTAAACCTTATGGCAACACCACCTTTGTTACCCTGAAAGATAAAAGACAAGGAATTGCTCAGGAGCTTTTACACACAACAGAAGAAACAAGCATCTGCATTATCATCCACTGACTGCTTTCCAAGGAAATCTGAAGCAGCAGAAAGAAATGCCTGAGGTCCTGAATCTCACCCCTGCTTCTGCACAGCCCCTGAGAAGCACTTCCCCACTTCAGCCCAGCTTCCTTTCAGTTACAGCGGGATCCCAGGAGCTCCTGGATCTTCCTCCTATCCTCGCCAGCCCCACCACGGAAACCTCCCTTTCTTTCACACAAAGTACCTCAGAATCCAAGGAAGAAGTCCCCAGAAAACTGACAGCTTTCTTTTCCTCTGCTGCCACAGCTGGAAGGGAACCTACACAGCAGGGAAGAAGGGAGACGCTCAGCTGCTTTGCTACTCTGCCATTGGCCAGCAGGGATTCACAGGCCAGCTTAATATTTGCAACCTCAGAAGTCAGTCACTTTCTTAGTTCATTTTCTAGGGATTAGTATTCATAGAGGAAGTATTTGGATCTAGATCGTTTCTCTCACCAGTGTAGTCTCTGGAAGTTTTGTTGGGCACCTCAGGCCTTTCATTTAATATGTCATTTTTCTCAGAGCCAGCAATGTCACTTTTGAGCTCTACAGGAATGACAATCTTCTCCTCTTTTCTGCATTGTTGAGGTAATTTTCCCTCAAAGAGATGAAACAAACATCTGAAAGGAGCAGAAAGAAGCATCTGCTTTGCCACCCACTGACAGCTTGAATAACCTTTCTTGTGGAAGACAAAATGGAAACTTTGCTGAGCTTTCTTTTGCCCTACCTGCTCCAGAGGTGTCAGACCAGAAATGATGGTTTCAAGACAGAAAACACAACACAATCCAGCACAACAACAACAACATCAACCTGAAGAAACCAGGAACACAAACCAAGGGTCCCTAATCAAACCTTAAAAATGAAAACAAGCTTGCTTCCTTGAAAAGAAAGCCCAGGTTGGTAGGGCCTGGCCCAGCTGCTCATCACTGCTTGCTCTTCTGGGGCTCTGCCCAGCTCCCTGCCCCCAGCTCTTCATCCCTCCCTCCCTCCCTGTCCTTTGCCCATCACAACTTTGGGCTTTCACTGGCTGTCTCCCTCTCAACACTTCCCAATTCCTCCCTGACGGGTCTCAGAGCCACTGCTGTTTCTCTCTCTCTCTTTCTCCACATCTTTCTCTCCCTCTCCTCTCCTGGCCTTATTGTCCCTCTCTCTCCTGCAGCCTCTCCCCTTTCCTGCCTCTCCCTCCCCTCGCCCTTTCCCCTCTCTCCTGCTCCCTCTCCCACCCCTCTGTCACTCCCCTCTCCTGGGGCCTTTTCTGTCTCTCTCAGGCCCCTGGCCCGCTCTCTCTCCATCCCCCCTCTCTCCTCCTTCCCGCCCTTCTCCTCTCTCTCCCTCCCTGCCTCCCTCCTCCTCCCTCTTTGCCCCCTTCCCCTCCACCTCTTTCCCGCTCCTCACCACTCTTTGTCCTGCCTTCCCTCCCTGCCCAGATCCCCTTCCTCCTGCTCCCCCTCCCAGCTGGGCCGGGGCCGGGGCAGCCCCGGGGTCGGGCGGGCTCAGGCAGCAGGAGAGGAGGAGCGCCCCGGGGCGTGCTGGGAGCTGTAGTCCCGGGGCATGCTGGGAGCTGTAGTCCCGGGGCAAGCAGGGGGCTGCCCGGCGGACATCTTGGTTCCCGGCCCATGCTGGCAGGTGCTCTTTCCCCACTCTCCCCATCCCGCAGCCGGGGAAAAATTCCAGGAGGGCGGCGGGGATGAGCCAGCAGCTCCTAAAAGGCCTCCAAGTGAAGGAGGAAGCATGCAGAGGCGGGGGGGAAGCAAGGGCAGGTACCCTGGGAGGAGTAGAGAGGTGGTCGGAGCAGCTGGGGAGCAGGGCAGGAGAGCCACATCCATCCCAGGTAGGATTGAATCTTGCCGGGGTTGGAAAGAGCAATAAGAAAAGCTTTGAGAGGCACATAGGTGGGAATGAAAGGAGAAGCCAGGAAAATGTAGGCCCTCTCCTGAAGGAAATGTCAGACCTAGCTCCAGAGGATATTGAGAATGCTGAGGTTTTCCAGGACTTCCTTGCCTCAGTCTCCTCTGGGAAGTGCTCATTGCCTCATTGCAGAGGCCACAGCAGGGGAAAGCAGGGCCTGGGACAGCCAAGGAGCCCCCACTGGGGGAGAAGAAGAGCTTTGGCTCATCTAAAGAACCTGCAGGTGCACAAGTTTATGGGTGCAGTCTGAGGGGTTCAGAGGGCATTTTGGGGGTCCTGGAGGGGGCGTTTGGGGATGGGCAGAGGAGGCCCAGCTCAGGTGGAGGAACAAAGCAAGGCAAGACACTGCTCTCCCAGAGACTCTGTTTTCCTGCCATGGCCTGCAGCCAGGTCTCCTCCAAAGTTGTGTTTGCCAGAGCTGCTTTGAGCAGTTGCAAAATTGTCTGCTCTTAAGTAGCTCTGTATCATGCTTTGCTTTCTGCTTCTTCAAAGCTGAAAATGATTTCTTTTGTTCTTTGGATCCAATCAGTGCAATACCCAGACTTACACAAGGATGCACTCGGCTACAGACAGCACAAATGCTCCAGTTCAGACCCCAGCTGCTCTGATCTGAGGTACAGAGGCTCTATATAGCTGGTCTGAGGAGGTAGAGAAGGTATCAGCAAGTAAAAGATGCTCAAAATTTTGCCAAGGGAAAAAAACCCAAACCAACAACAACAACAAAAAAGAAACTAACAAAAATAATTCCTTGTTTTTGTACAGCCCTGGGGAAAGCCAATGGATTTTTCCTGGGCAAAAGTTCTGGTAAACATCGGTGGAAGAAAAGCAAGATGAATAGATGTAAACTGGACCTAAAGGAGAGGAAGAGCAATAACCTAAGAACTGTTCCTGTTTATAGTCATTAGATCTGCCATTCTTTAGCTTTTTTTTTTTTTTTTTTACTTCCTTCAGTGAGAACATCAGACTGCACATCACCTTGTGTCCCAGTCATCACAGCCAGCATCATATTTGTATGTTGGCTGGAAAGAAAGCTCTCCCTCTGTAAAGCCTTCAAAGACTGCATTTGCATTCATTTGCCTCTTTAGTTAGGAAAGAAAAACAAAACAAAACAAAACAAAAAAAGGACAAAACATTTAATTTTAAATAAACTCAAGCACAATTCCCATCTAAAAGGGACAAGCTCAGCACGGAGAAGGCTGAGCAGTGGGTGTGCAGTTTCTGAGCAGCCCCACTTGCAGGCAGGGGACAGCAGTACCTGGTCATACTGCCAGAGCTCTGGAAAAGCTTTCTCTTCCACCAGCTGCTTCACTTTTGCCACATCCAGATCCTCCAGACGATAGTTGAGGTCACCCAGCCATAAAATCACACTGCAGGAGAACACAGAGCACAAGTGTGCACGGTCTGGCCACAGGCAGGACCCAGCAGCTCCTCCCAACACTGTCAGCTGGGTGCTGTGTCTGCTTGGCCATCAGAGACAACAAGCAGCAGTGAAAACCTGAAAGTGAAGCTTTATTTTCTATTTTTTGCTGCTTTTAATTCCCGTTCTGCATCCTTGTCACTGCCTCTTGATAACTGGTGCTTCTGATATCCCAGAGATGAAATCCCCCTGGGGAAATCAGTGCACATTGCTGCCACATCCTCACTTGAAAATAAAACAAAGCTGGGAGAGCACAGGGTGGCAAGTGACTTGTCAGACCTGGACAGTGACCACCCTCAGCCCCAGGGTTCCAGTAAAGCATTTCTGACCCCTTCCCACATCCCAGCCAGGAGAACCTGGCACTCTCCTGTGTTCCTCAAGTTCTCCCTGCCCCACGGAGCGATGGGCACAGCCAGAGGGGGAGCATACTCATGTTTGGCAATGGTGAGAGAGGCCAAGTTGGGATCTGACTGGCGGAACTGCATCCGAGAGCAGATGTCCTGGAAGTCCTGGTTCCTCCTCTTGTATTCCTCTATGTGAGCTGCCAGGTGAGAATTCACAATGCACAGAGTAGTGTTATGGAATTTAAACCTTATGGCAACACCACCTTTGTTACCCTGAAAGATAAAAGACAAGGAATTGCTCAGGAGCTTTTACACACAACAGAAGAAACAAGCATCTGCATTATCATCCACTGACTGCTTTCCAAGGAAATCTGAAGCAGCAGAAAGAAATGCCTGAGGTCCTGAATCTCACCCCTGCTTCTGCACAGCCCCTGAGAAGCACTTCCCCACTTCAGCCCAGCTTCCTTTCAGTTACAGCGGGATCCCAGGAGCTCCTGGATCTTCCTCCTATCCTCGCCAGCCCCACCACGGAAACCTCCCTTTCTTTCACACAAAGTACCTCAGAATCCAAGGAAGAAGTCCCCAGAAAACTGACAGCTTTCTTTTCCTCTGCTGCCACAGCTGGAAGGGAACCTACACAGCAGGGAAGAAGGGAGACACTCAGCTGCTTTGCTACTCTGCCATTGGCCAGCAGGGATTCACAGGCCAGCTTAATATTTGCAACCTCAGAAGTCAGTCACTTTCTTAGTTCATTTTCTAGGGATTAGTATTCATAGAGGAAGTATTTGGATCTAGATCGTTTCTCTCACCAGTGTAGTCTCTGGAAGTTTTGTTGGGCACCTCAGGCCTTTCATTTAATATGTCATTTTTCTCAGAGCCAGCAATGTCACTTTTGAGCTCTACAGGAATGACAATCTTCTCCTCTTTTCTGCATTGTTGAGGTAATTTTCCCTCAAAGAGATGAAACAAACATCTGAAAGGAGCAGAAAGAAGCATCTGCTTTGCCACCCACTGACAGCTTGAATAACCTTTCTTGTGGAAGACAAAATGGAAACTTTGCTGAGCTTTCTTTTGCCCTACCTGCTCCAGAGGTGTCAGACCAGAAATGATGGTTTCAAGACAGAAAACACAACACAATCCAGCACAACAACAACAACATCAACCTGAAGAAACCAGGAACACAAACCAAGGGTCCCTAATCAAACCTTAAAAATGAAAACAAGCTTGCTTCCTTGAAAAGAAAGCCCAGGTTGGTAGGGCCTGGCCCAGCTGCTCATCACTGCTTGCTCTTCTGGGGCTCTGCCCAGCTCCCTGCCCCCAGCTCTTCATCCCTCCCTCCCTCCCTGTCCTTTGCCCATCACAACTTTGGGCTTTCACTGGCTGTCTCCCTCTCAACACTTCCCAATTCCTCCCTGACGGGTCTCAGAGCCACTGCTGTTTCTCTCTCTCTCTTTCTCCACATCTTTCTCTCCCTCTCCTCTCCTGGCCTTATTGTCCCTCTCTCTCCTGCAGCCTCTCCCCTTTCCTGCCTCTCCCTCCCCTCGCCCTTTCCCCTCTCTCCTGCTCCCTCTCCCACCCCTCTGTCACTCCCCTCTCCTGGGGCCTTTTCTGTCTCTCTCAGGCCCCTGGCCCGCTCTCTCTCCATCCCCCCTCTCTCCTCCTTCCCGCCCTTCTCCTCTCTCTCCCTCCCTGCCTCCCTCCTCCTCCCTCTTTGCCCCCTTCCCCTCCACCTCTTTCCCGCTCCTCACCACTCTTTGTCCTGCCTTCCCTCCCTGCCCAGATCCCCTTCCTCCTGCTCCCCCTCCCAGCTGGGCCGGGGCCGGGGCAGCCCCGGGGTCGGGCGGGCTCAGGCAGCAGGAGAGGAGGAGCGCCCCGGGGCGTGCTGGGAGCTGTAGTCCCGGGGCATGCTGGGAGCTGTAGTCCCGGGGCAAGCAGGGGGCTGCCCGGCGGACATCTTGGTTCCCGGCCCATGCTGGCAGGTGCTCTTTCCCCACTCTCCCCATCCCGCAGCCGGGGAAAAATTCCAGGAGGGCGGCGGGGATGAGCCAGCAGCTCCTAAAAGGCCTCCAAGTGAAGGAGGAAGCATGCAGAGGCGGGGGGGAAGCAAGGGCAGGTACCCTGGGAGGAGTAGAGAGGTGGTCGGAGCAGCTGGGGAGCAGGGCAGGAGAGCCACATCCATCCCAGGTAGGATTGAATCTTGCCGGGGTTGGAAAGAGCAATAAGAAAAGCTTTGAGAGGCACATAGGTGGGAATGAAAGGAGAAGCCAGGAAAATGTAGGCCCTCTCCTGAAGGAAATGTCAGACCTAGCTCCAGAGGATATTGAGAATGCTGAGGTTTTCCAGGACTTCCTTGCCTCAGTCTCCTCTGGGAAGTGCTCATTGCCTCATTGCAGAGGCCACAGCAGGGGAAAGCAGGGCCTGGGACAGCCAAGGAGCCCCCACTGGGGGAGAAGAAGAGCTTTGGCTCATCTAAAGAACCTGCAGGTGCACAAGTTTATGGGTGCAGTCTGAGGGGTTCAGAGGGCATTTTGGGGGTCCTGGAGGGGGCGTTTGGGGATGGGCAGAGGAGGCCCAGCTCAGGTGGAGGAACAAAGCAAAGCAAGACACTGCTCTCCCAGAGACTCTGTTTTCCTGCCATGGCCTGCAGCCAGGTCTCCACCAAAGTTGTGTTTGCCAGAGCTGCTTTGAGCAGTTGCAAAATTGTCTGCTCTTAAGTAGCTGTGTATCATGCTTTGCTTTCTGCTTCTTCAAAGCTGAAAATGATTTCTTTTGTTCTTTGGATCCAATCAGTGCAATACCCAGACTTACACAAGGATGCACTCGGCTACAGACAGCACAAATGCTCCATTTCAGACCCCAGCTGCTCTGATCTGAGGTACAGAGGCTCTATATAGCTGGTCTGAGGAGGTAGAGAAGGTATCAGCAAGTAAAAGATGCTCAAAATTTTGCCAAGGGAAAAAAAGCCAAACCAACAACAACAACAAAGAAGAAACTAACAAAAATAATTCCTTGTTTTTCTACAGCCCTGGGGAAAGCCAATGGATTTTTCCTGGGAAAAAGTTCTGGTAAACATCAGTGGAAGAAAAGCAAGATGAATAGATGTAAACTGGACCTAAAGGAGAGGAAGAGCAATAACCTAAGAACTGTTCCTGTTTATAGTCATTAGATCTGCCATTCTTTAGCTTTTTTTTTTTTTTTTTTTTTTACTTCCTTCAGTGAGAACATCAGACTGCACATCACCTTGTGTCCCAGTCATCACAGCCAGCATCATATTTGTATGTTGGCTGGAAAGAAAGCTCTCCCTCTGTAAAGCCTTCAAAGACTGCATTTGCATTCATTTGCCTCTTTAGTTAGGAAAGAAAAACAAAACAAAACAAAATAAAAAAGGACAAAACATTTAATTTTAAATAAACTCAAGCACAATTCCCATCTAAAAGGGACAAGCTCAGCACGGAGAAGGCTGAGCAGTGGGTGTGCAGTTTCTGAGCAGCCCCACTTGCAGGCAGGGGACAGCAGTACCTGGTCATACTGCCAGAGCTCTGGAAAAGCTTTCTCTTCCACCAGCTGCTTCACTTTTGCCACATCCAGATCCTCCAGACGATAGTTGAGGTCACCCAGCCATAAAATCACACTGCAGGAGAACACAGAGCACAAGTGTGCACGGTCTGGCCACAGGCAGGACCCAGCAGCTCCTCCCAACACTGTCAGCTGGGTGCTGTGTCTGCTTGGCCATCAGAGACAACAAGCAGCAGTGAAAACCTGAAAGTGAAGCTTTATTTTCTATTTTTTGCTGCTTTTAATTCCCGTTCTGCATCCTTGTCACTGCCTCTTGATAACTGGTGCTTCTGATATCCCAGAGATGAAACCCCCCTGGGGAAATCAGTGCACATTGCTGCCACATCCTCACTTGAAAATAAAACAAAGCTGGGAGAGCACAGGGTGGCAAGTGACTTGTCAGACCTGGACAGTGACCACCCTCAGCCCCAGGGTTCCAGTAAAGCATTTCTGACCCCTTCCCACATCCCAGCCAGGAGAACCTGGCACTCTCCTGTGTTCCTCAAGCTCTCCCTGTCCCACGGAGCGATGGGCACAGCCAGAGGGGGAGCATACTCATGTTTGGCAATGGTGAGAGAGGCCAAGTTGGGATCTGACTGGCGGAACTGCATCCGAGAGCAGATGTCCTGGAAGTCCTGGTTCCTCCTCTTGTATTCCTCTATGTGAGCTGCCAGGTGAGAATTCACAATGCACAGAGTAGTAGTGTTATGGAATTTAAACCTTATGGCAACACCACCTTTGTTACCCTGAAAGATAAAAGACAAGGAATTGCTCAGGAGCTTTTACACACAACAGAAGAAACAAGCATCTGCATTATCATCCACTGACTGCTTTCCAAGGAAATCTGAAGCAGCAGAAAGAAATGCCTGAGGTCCTGAATCTCACCCCTGCTTCTGCACAGCCCCTGAGAAGCACTTCCCCACTTCAGCCCAGCTTCCTTTCAGTTACAGCGGGATCCCAGGAGCTCCTGGATCTTCCTCCTATCCTCGCCAGCCCCACCACGGAAACCTCCCTTTCTTTCACACAAAGTACCTCAGAATCCAAGGAAGAAGTCCCCAGAAAACTGACAGCTTTCTTTTCCTCTGCTGCCACAGCTGGAAGGGAACCTACACAGCAGGGAAGAAGGGAGACACTCAGCTGCTTTGCTACTCTGCCATTGGCCAGCAGGGATTCACAGGCCAGCTTAATATTTGCAACCTCAGAAGTCAGTCACTTTCTTAGTTCATTTTCTAGGGATTAGTATTCATAGAGGAAGTATTTGGATCTAGATCGTTTCTCTCACCAGTGTAGTCTCTGGAAGTTTTGTTGGGCACCTCAGGCCTTTCATTTAATATGTCATTTTTCTCAGAGCCAGCAATGTCACTTTTGAGCTCTACAGGAATGACAATCTTCTCCTCTTTTCTGCATTGTTGAGGTAATTTTCCCTCAAAGAGATGAAACAAACATCTGAAAGGAGCAGAAAGAAGCATCTGCTTTGCCACCCACTGACAGCTTGAATAACCTTTCTTGTGGAAGACAAAATGGAAACTTTGCTGAGCTTTCTTTTGCCCTACCTGCTCCAGAGGTGTCAGACCAGAAATGATGGTTTCAAGACAGAAAACACAACACAATCCAGCACAACAACAACAACATCAACCTGAAGAAACCAGGAACACAAACCAAGGGTCCCTAATCAAACCTTAAAAATGAAAACAAGCTTGCTTCCTTGAAAAGAAAGCCCAGGTTGGTAGGGCCTGGCCCAGCTGCTCATCACTGCTTGCTCTTCTGGGGCTCTGCCCAGCTCCCTGCCCCCAGCTCTTCATCCATCCCTCCCTCCCTGTCCTTTGCCCATCACAACTTTGGGCTTTCACTGGCTGTCTCCCTCTCAACACTTCCCAATTCCTCCCTGACGGGTCTCAGAGCCACTGCTGTTTCTCTCTCTCTCTTTCTCCACATCTTTCTCTCCCTCTCCTCTCCTGGCCTTATTGTCCCTCTCTCTCCTGCAGCCTCTCCCCTTTCCTGCCTCTCCCTCCCCTCGCCCTTTCCCCTCTCTCCTGCTCCCTCTCCCACCCCTCTGTCACTCCCCTCTCCTGGGGCCTTTTCTGTCTCTCTCAGGCCCCTGGCCCGCTCTCTCTCCATCCCCCCTCTCTCCTCCTTCCCGCCCTTCTCCTCTCTCTCCCTCCCTGCCTCCCTCCTCCTCCCTCTTTGCCCCCTTCCCCTCCACCTCTTTCCCGCTCCTCACCACTCTTTGTCCTGCCTTCCCTCCCTGCCCAGATCCCCTTCCTCCTGCTCCCCCTCCCAGCTGGGCCGGGGCCGGGGCAGCCCCGGGGTCGGGCGGGCTCAGGCAGCAGGAGAGGAGGAGCGCCCCGGGGCGTGCTGGGAGCTGTAGTCCCGGGGCATGCTGGGAGCTGTAGTCCCGGGGCAAGCAGGGGGCTGCCCGGCGGACATCTTGGTTCCCGGCCCATGCTGGCAGGTGCTCTTTCCCCACTCTTCCCATCCCATCCCGCAGCCGGGGAAAAATTCCAGGAGGGCGGCGGGGATGAGCCAGCAGCTCCTAAAAGGCCTCCAAGTGAAGGAGGAAGCATGCAGAGGCGGGGGGGAAGCAAGGGCAGGTACCCTGGGAGGAGTAGAGAGGTGGTCGGAGCAGCTGGGGAGCAGGGCAGGAGAGCCACATCCATCCCAGGTAGGATTGAATCTTGCCGGGGTTGGAAAGAGCAATAAGAAAAGCTTTGAGAGGCACATAGGTGGGAATGAAAGGAGAAGCCAGGAAAATGTAGGCCCTCTCCTGAAGGAAATGTCAGACCTAGCTCCAGAGGATATTGAGAATGCTGAGGTTTTCCAGGACTTCCTTGCCTCAGTCTCCTCTGGGAAGTGCTCATTGCCTCATTGCAGAGGCCACAGCAGGGGAAAGCAGGGCCTGGGACAGCCAAGGAGCCCCCACTGGGGGAGAAGAAGAGCTTTGGCTCATCTAAAGAACCTGCAGGTGCACAAGTTTATGGGTGCAGTCTGAGGGGTTCAGAGGGCATTTTGGGGGTCCTGGAGGGGGCGTTTGGGGATGGGCAGAGGAGGCCCAGCTCAGGTGGAGGAACAAAGCAAGGCAAGACACTGCTCTCCCAGAGACTCTGTTTTCCTGCCATGGCCTGCAGCCAGGTCTCCTCCAAAGTTGTGTTTGCCAGAGCTGCTTTGAGCAGTTGCAAAATTGTCTGCTCTTAAGTAGCTCTGTATCATGCTTTGCTTTCTGCTTCTTCAAAGCTGAAAATGATTTCTTTTGTTCTTTGGATCCAATCAGTGCAATACCCAGACTTACACAAGGATGCACTCGGCTACAGACAGCACAAATGCTCCAGTTCAGACCCCAGCTGCTCTGATCTGAGGTACAGAGGCTCTATATAGCTGGTCTGAGGAGGTAGAGAAGGTATCAGCAAGTAAAAGATGCTCAAAATTTTGCCAAGGGAAAAAAACCCAAACCAACAACAACAACAAAAAAGAAACTAACAAAAATAATTCCTTGTTTTTGTACAGCCCTGGGGAAAGCCAATGGATTTTTCCTGGGCAAAAGTTCTGGTAAACATCGGTGGAAGAAAAGCAAGATGAATAGATGTAAACTGGACCTAAAGGAGAGGAAGAGCAATAACCTAAGAACTGTTCCTGTTTATAGTCATTAGATCTGCCATTCTTTAGCTTTTTTTTTTTTTTTTTTACTTCCTTCAGTGAGAACATCAGACTGCACATCACCTTGTGTCCCAGTCATCACAGCCAGCATCATATTTGTATGTTGGCTGGAAAGAAAGCTCTCCCTCTGTAAAGCCTTCAAAGACTGCATTTGCATTCATTTGCCTCTTTAGTTAGGAAAGAAAAACAAAACAAAACAAAACAAAAAAAGGACAAAACATTTAATTTTAAATAAACTCAAGCACAATTCCCATCTAAAAGGGACAAGCTCAGCACGGAGAAGGCTGAGCAGTGGGTGTGCAGTTTCTGAGCAGCCCCACTTGCAGGCAGGGGACAGCAGTACCTGGTCATACTGCCAGAGCTCTGGAAAAGCTTTCTCTTCCACCAGCTGCTTCACTTTTGCCACATCCAGATCCTCCAGACGATAGTTGAGGTCACCCAGCCATAAAATCACACTGCAGGAGAACACAGAGCACAAGTGTGCACGGTCTGGCCACAGGCAGGACCCAGCAGCTCCTCCCAACACTGTCAGCTGGGTGCTGTGTCTGCTTGGCCATCAGAGACAACAAGCAGCAGTGAAAACCTGAAAGTGAAGCTTTATTTTCTATTTTTTGCCGCTTTTAATTCCCGTTCTGCATCCTTGTCACTGCCTCTTGATAACTGGTGCTTCTGATATCCCAGAGATGAAACCCCCCTGGGGAAATCAGTGCACATTGCTGCCACATCCTCACTTGAAAATAAAACAAAGCTGGGAGAGCACAGGGTGGCAAGTGACTTGTCAGACCTGGACAGTGACCACCCTCAGCCCCAGGGTTCCAGTAAAGCATTTCTGACCCCTTCCCACATCCCAGCCAGGAGAACCTGGCACTCTCCTGTGTTCCTCAAGCTCTCCCTGTCCCACGGAGCGATGGGCACAGCCCACAGAGGGGGAGCATACTCATGTTTGGCAATGGTGAGAGAGGCCAAGTTGGGATCTGACTGGCGGAACTGCATCCGAGAGCAGATGTCCTGGAAGTCCTGGTTCCTCCTCTTGTATTCCTCTATGTGAGCTGCCAGGTGAGAATTCACAATGCACAGAGTAGTGTTATGGAATTTAAACCTTATGGCAACACCACCTTTGTTACCCTGAAAGATAAAAGACAAGGAATTGCTCAGGAGCTTTTACACACAACAGAAGAAACAAGCATCTGCATTATCATCCACTGACTGCTTTCCAAGGAAATCTGAAGCAGCAGAAAGAAATGCCTGAGGTCCTGAATCTCACCCCTGCTTCTGCACAGCCCCTGAGAAGCACTTCCCCACTTCAGCCCAGCTTCCTTTCAGTTACAGCGGGATCCCAGGAGCTCCTGGATCTTCCTCCTATCCTCGCCAGCCCCACCACGGAAACCTCCCTTTCTTTCACACAAAGTACCTCAGAATCCAAGGAAGAAGTCCCCAGAAAACTGACAGCTTTCTTTTCCTCTGCTGCCACAGCTGGAAGGGAACCTACACAGCAGGGAAGAAGGGAGACGCTCAGCTGCTTTGCTACTCTGCCATTGGCCAGCAGGGATTCACAGGCCAGCTTAATATTTGCAACCTCAGAAGTCAGTCACTTTCTTAGTTCATTTTCTAGGGATTAGTATTCATAGAGGAAGTATTTGGATCTAGATCGTTTCTCTCACCAGTGTAGTCTCTGGAAGTTTTGTTGGGCACCTCAGGCCTTTCATTTAATATGTCATTTTTCTCAGAGCCAGCAATGTCACTTTTGAGCTCTACAGGAATGACAATCTTCTCCTCTTTTCTGCATTGTTGAGGTAATTTTCCCTCAAAGAGATGAAACAAACATCTGAAAGGAGCAGAAAGAAGCATCTGCTTTGCCACCCACTGACAGCTTGAATAACCTTTCTTGTGGAAGACAAAATGGAAACTTTGCTGAGCTTTCTTTTGCCCTACCTGCTCCAGAGGTGTCAGACCAGAAATGATGGTTTCAAGACAGAAAACACAACACAATCCAGCACAACAACAACAACATCAACCTGAAGAAACCAGGAACACAAACCAAGGGTCCCTAATCAAACCTTAAAAATGAAAACAAGCTTGCTTCCTTGAAAAGAAAGCCCAGGTTGGTAGGGCCTGGCCCAGCTGCTCATCACTGCTTGCTCTTCTGGGGCTCTGCCCAGCTCCCTGCCCCCAGCTCTTCATCCCTCCCTCCCTCCCTGTCCTTTGCCCATCACAACTTTGGGCTTTCACTGGCTGTCTCCCTCTCAACACTTCCCAATTCCTCCCTGACGGGTCTCAGAGCCACTGCTGTTTCTCTCTCTCTCTTTCTCCACATCTTTCTCTCCCTCTCCTCTCCTGGCCTTATTGTCCCTCTCTCTCCTGCAGCCTCTCCCCTTTCCTGCCTCTCCCTCCCCTCGCCCTTTCCCCTCTCTCCTGCTCCCTCTCCCACCCCTCTGTCACTCCCCTCTCCTGGGGCCTTTTCTGTCTCTCTCAGGCCCCTGGCCCGCTCTCTCTCCATCCCCCCTCTCTCCTCCTTCCCGCCCTTCTCCTCTCTCTCCCTCCCTGCCTCCCTCCTCCTCCCTCTTTGCCCCCTTCCCCTCCACCTCTTTCCCGCTCCTCACCACTCTTTGTCCTGCCTTCCCTCCCTGCCCAGATCCCCTTCCTCCTGCTCCCCCTCCCAGCTGGGCCGGGGCCGGGGCAGCCCCGGGGTCGGGCGGGCTCAGGCAGCAGGAGAGGAGGAGCGCCCCGGGGCGTGCTGGGAGCTGTAGTCCCGGGGCATGCTGGGAGCTGTAGTCCCGGGGCAAGCAGGGGGCTGCCCGGCGGACATCTTGGTTCCCGGCCCATGCTGGCAGGTGCTCTTTCCCCACTCTCCCCATCCCGCAGCCGGGGAAAAATTCCAGGAGGGCGGCGGGGATGAGCCAGCAGCTCCTAAAAGGCCTCCAAGTGAAGGAGGAAGCATGCAGAGGCGGGGGGGAAGCAAGGGCAGGTACCCTGGGAGGAGTAGAGAGGTGGTCGGAGCAGCTGGGGAGCAGGGCAGGAGAGCCACATCCATCCCAGGTAGGATTGAATCTTGCCGGGGTTGGAAAGAGCAATAAGAAAAGCTTTGAGAGGCACATAGGTGGGAATGAAAGGAGAAGCCAGGAAAATGTAGGCCCTCTCCTGAAGGAAATGTCAGACCTAGCTCCAGAGGATATTGAGAATGCTGAGGTTTTCCAGGACTTCCTTGCCTCAGTCTCCTCTGGGAAGTGCTCATTGCCTCATTGCAGAGGCCACAGCAGGGGAAAGCAGGGCCTGGGACAGCCAAGGAGCCCCCACTGGGGGAGAAGAAGAGCTTTGGCTCATCTAAAGAACCTGCAGGTGCACAAGTTTATGGGTGCAGTCTGAGGGGTTCAGAGGGCATTTTGGGGGTCCTGGAGGGGGCGTTTGGGGATGGGCAGAGGAGGCCCAGCTCAGGTGGAGGAACAAAGCAAGGCAAGACACTGCTCTCCCAGAGACTCTGTTTTCCTGCCATGGCCTGCAGCCAGGTCTCCTCCAAAGTTGTGTTTGCCAGAGCTGCTTTGAGCAGTTGCAAAATTGTCTGCTCTTAAGTAGCTCTGTATCATGCTTTGCTTTCTGCTTCTTCAAAGCTGAAAATGATTTCTTTTGTTCTTTGGATCCAATCAGTGCAATACCCAGACTTACACAAGGATGCACTCGGCTACAGACAGCACAAATGCTCCAGTTCAGACCCCAGCTGCTCTGATCTGAGGTACAGAGGCTCTATATAGCTGGTCTGAGGAGGTAGAGAAGGTATCAGCAAGTAAAAGATGCTCAAAATTTTGCCAAGGGAAAAAAACCCAAACCAACAACAACAACAAAAAAGAAACTAACAAAAATAATTCCTTGTTTTTGTACAGCCCTGGGGAAAGCCAATGGATTTTTCCTGGGCAAAAGTTCTGGTAAACATCGGTGGAAGAAAAGCAAGATGAATAGATGTAAACTGGACCTAAAGGAGAGGAAGAGCAATAACCTAAGAACTGTTCCTGTTTATAGTCATTAGATCTGCCATTCTTTAGCTTTTTTTTTTTTTTTTTTACTTCCTTCAGTGAGAACATCAGACTGCACATCACCTTGTGTCCCAGTCATCACAGCCAGCATCATATTTGTATGTTGGCTGGAAAGAAAGCTCTCCCTCTGTAAAGCCTTCAAAGACTGCATTTGCATTCATTTGCCTCTTTAGTTAGGAAAGAAAAACAAAACAAAACAAAACAAAAAAAGGACAAAACATTTAATTTTAAATAAACTCAAGCACAATTCCCATCTAAAAGGGACAAGCTCAGCACGGAGAAGGCTGAGCAGTGGGTGTGCAGTTTCTGAGCAGCCCCACTTGCAGGCAGGGGACAGCAGTACCTGGTCATACTGCCAGAGCTCTGGAAAAGCTTTCTCTTCCAGCAGCTGCTTCACTTTTGCCACATCCAGATCCTCCAGACGATAGTTGAGGTCACCCAGCCATAAAATCACACTGCAGGAGAACACAGAGCACAAGTGTGCACGGTCTGGCCACAGGCAGGACCCAGCAGCTCCTCCCAACACTGTCAGCTGGGTGCTGTGTCTGCTTGGCCATCAGAGACAACAAGCAGCAGTGAAAACCTGAAAGTGAAGCTTTATTTTCTATTTTTTGCTGCTTTTAATTCCCGTTCTGCATCCTTGTCACTGCCTCTTGATAACTGGTGCTTCTGATATCCCAGAGATGAAATCCCCCTGGGGAAATCAGTGCACATTGCTGCCACATCCTCACTTGAAAATAAAACAAAGCTGGGAGAGCACAGGGTGGCAAGTGACTTGTCAGACCTGGACAGTGACCACCCTCAGCCCCAGGGTTCCAGTAAAGCATTTCTGACCCCTTCCCACATCCCAGCCAGGAGAACCTGGCACTCTCCTGTGTTCCTCAAGTTCTCCCTGCCCCACGGAGCGATGGGCACAGCCAGAGGGGGAGCATACTCATGTTTGGCAATGGTGAGAGAGGCCAAGTTGGGATCTGACTGGCGGAACTGCATCCGAGAGCAGATGTCCTGGAAGTCCTGGTTCCTCCTCTTGTATTCCTCTATGTGAGCTGCCAGGTGAGAATTCACAATGCACAGAGTAGTGTTATGGAATTTAAACCTTATGGCAACACCACCTTTGTTACCCTGAAAGATAAAAGACAAGGAATTGCTCAGGAGCTTTTACACACAACAGAAGAAACAAGCATCTGCATTATCATCCACTGACTGCTTTCCAAGGAAATCTGAAGCAGCAGAAAGAAATGCCTGAGGTCCTGAATCTCACCCCTGCTTCTGCACAGCCCCTGAGAAGCACTTCCCCACTTCAGCCCAGCTTCCTTTCAGTTACAGCGGGATCCCAGGAGCTCCTGGATCTTCCTCCTATCCTCGCCAGCCCCACCACGGAAACCTCCCTTTCTTTCACACAAAGTACCTCAGAATCCAAGGAAGAAGTCCCCAGAAAACTGACAGCTTTCTTTTCCTCTGCTGCCACAGCTGGAAGGGAACCTACACAGCAGGGAAGAAGGGAGACACTCAGCTGCTTTGCTACTCTGCCATTGGCCAGCAGGGATTCACAGGCCAGCTTAATATTTGCAACCTCAGAAGTCAGTCACTTTCTTAGTTCATTTTCTAGGGATTAGTATTCATAGAGGAAGTATTTGGATCTAGATCGTTTCTCTCACCAGTGTAGTCTCTGGAAGTTTTGTTGGGCACCTCAGGCCTTTCATTTAATATGTCATTTTTCTCAGAGCCAGCAATGTCACTTTTGAGCTCTACAGGAATGACAATCTTCTCCTCTTTTCTGCATTGTTGAGGTAATTTTCCCTCAAAGAGATGAAACAAACATCTGAAAGGAGCAGAAAGAAGCATCTGCTTTGCCACCCACTGACAGCTTGAATAACCTTTCTTGTGGAAGACAAAATGGAAACTTTGCTGAGCTTTCTTTTGCCCTACCTGCTCCAGAGGTGTCAGACCAGAAATGATGGTTTCAAGACAGAAAACACAACACAATCCAGCACAACAACAACAACATCAACCTGAAGAAACCAGGAACACAAACCAAGGGTCCCTAATCAAACCTTAAAAATGAAAACAAGCTTGCTTCCTTGAAAAGAAAGCCCAGGTTGGTAGGGCCTGGCCCAGCTGCTCATCACTGCTTGCTCTTCTGGGGCTCTGCCCAGCTCCCTGCCCCCAGCTCTTCATCCATCCCTCCCTCCCTGTCCTTTGCCCATCACAACTTTGGGCTTTCACTGGCTGTCTCCCTCTCAACACTTCCCAATTCCTCCCTGACGGGTCTCAGAGCCACTGCTGTTTCTCTCTCTCTCTTTCTCCACATCTTTCTCTCCCTCTCCTCTCCTGGCCTTATTGTCCCTCTCTCTCCTGCAGCCTCTCCCCTTTCCTGCCTCTCCCTCCCCTCGCCCTTTCCCCTCTCTCCTGCTCCCTCTCCCACCCCTCTGTCACTCCCCTCTCCTGGGGCCTTTTCTGTCTCTCTCAGGCCCCTGGCCCGCTCTCTCTCCATCCCCCCTCTCTCCTCCTTCCCGCCCTTCTCCTCTCTCTCCCTCCCTGCCTCCCTCCTCCTCCCTCTTTGCCCCCTTCCCCTCCACCTCTTTCCCGCTCCTCACCACTCTTTGTCCTGCCTTCCCTCCCTGCCCAGATCCCCTTCCTCCTGCTCCCCCTCCCAGCTGGGCCGGGGCCGGGGCCGGGGCAGCCCCGGGGTCGGGCGGGCTCAGGCAGCAGGAGAGGAGGAGCGCCCCGGGGCGTGCTGGGAGCTGTAGTCCCGGGGCATGCTGGGAGCTGTAGTCCCGGGGCAAGCAGGGGGCTGCCCGGCGGACATCTTGGTTCCCGGCCCATGCTGGCAGGTGCTCTTTCCCCACTCTCCCCATCCCGCAGCCGGGGAAAAATTCCAGGAGGGCGGCGGGGATGAGCCAGCAGCTCCTAAAAGGCCTCCAAGTGAAGGAGGAAGCATGCAGAGGCGGGGGGGAAGCAAGGGCAGGTACCCTGGGAGGAGTAGAGAGGTGGTCGGAGCAGCTGGGGAGCAGGGCAGGAGAGCCACATCCATCCCAGGTAGGATTGAATCTTGCCGGGGTTGGAAAGAGCAATAAGAAAAGCTTTGAGAGGCACATAGGTGGGAATGAAAGGAGAAGCCAGGAAAATGTAGGCCCTCTCCTGAAGGAAATGTCAGACCTAGCTCCAGAGGATATTGAGAATGCTGAGGTTTTCCAGGACTTCCTTGCCTCAGTCTCCTCTGGGAAGTGCTCATTGCCTCATTGCAGAGGCCACAGCAGGGGAAAGCAGGGCCTGGGACAGCCAAGGAGCCCCCACTGGGGGAGAAGAAGAGCTTTGGCTCATCTAAAGAACCTGCAGGTGCACAAGTTTATGGGTGCAGTCTGAGGGGTTCAGAGGGCATTTTGGGGGTCCTGGAGGGGGCGTTTGGGGATGGGCAGAGGAGGCCCAGCTCAGGTGGAGGAACAAAGCAAAGCAAGACACTGCTCTCCCAGAGACTCTGTTTTCCTGCCATGGCCTGCAGCCAGGTCTCCACCAAAGTTGTGTTTGCCAGAGCTGCTTTGAGCAGTTGCAAAATTGTCTGCTCTTAAGTAGCTGTGTATCATGCTTTGCTTTCTGCTTCTTCAAAGCTGAAAATGATTTCTTTTGTTCTTTGGATCCAATCAGTGCAATACCCAGACTTACACAAGGATGCACTCGGCTACAGACAGCACAAATGCTCCATTTCAGACCCCAGCTGCTCTGATCTGAGGTACAGAGGCTCTATATAGCTGGTCTGAGGAGGTAGAGAAGGTATCAGCAAGTAAAAGATGCTCAAAATTTTGCCAAGGGAAAAAAAGCCAAACCAACAACAACAACAAAGAAGAAACTAACAAAAATAATTCCTTGTTTTTCTACAGCCCTGGGGAAAGCCAATGGATTTTTCCTGGGAAAAAGTTCTGGTAAACATCAGTGGAAGAAAAGCAAGATGAATAGATGTAAACTGGACCTAAAGGAGAGGAAGAGCAATAACCTAAGAACTGTTCCTGTTTATAGTCATTAGATCTGCCATTCTTTAGCTTTTTTTTTTTTTTTTTTTTTTACTTCCTTCAGTGAGAACATCAGACTGCACATCACCTTGTGTCCCAGTCATCACAGCCAGCATCATATTTGTATGTTGGCTGGAAAGAAAGCTCTCCCTCTGTAAAGCCTTCAAAGACTGCATTTGCATTCATTTGCCTCTTTAGTTAGGAAAGAAAAACAAAACAAAACAAAATAAAAAAGGACAAAACATTTAATTTTAAATAAACTCAAGCACAATTCCCATCTAAAAGGGACAAGCTCAGCACGGAGAAGGCTGAGCAGTGGGTGTGCAGTTTCTGAGCAGCCCCACTTGCAGGCAGGGGACAGCAGTACCTGGTCATACTGCCAGAGCTCTGGAAAAGCTTTCTCTTCCAGCAGCTGCTTCACTTTTGCCACATCCAGATCCTCCAGACGATAGTTGAGGTCACCCAGCCATAAAATCACACTGCAGGAGAACACAGAGCACAAGTGTGCACGGTCTGGCCACAGGCAGGACCCAGCAGCTCCTCCCAACACTGTCAGCTGGGTGCTGTGTCTGCTTGGCCATCAGAGACAACAAGCAGCAGTGAAAACCTGAAAGTGAAGCTTTATTTTCTATTTTTTGCTGCTTTTAATTCCCGTTCTGCATCCTTGTCACTGCCTCTTGATAACTGGTGCTTCTGATATCCCAGAGATGAAACCCCCCTGGGGAAATCAGTGCACATTGCTGCCACATCCTCACTTGAAAATAAAACAAAGCTGGGAGAGCACAGGGTGGCAAGTGACTTGTCAGACCTGGACAGTGACCACCCTCAGCCCCAGGGTTCCAGTAAAGCATTTCTGACCCCTTCCCACATCCCAGCCAGGAGAACCTGGCACTCTCCTGTGTTCCTCAAGCTCTCCCTGTCCCACGGAGCGATGGGCACAGCCAGAGGGGGAGCATACTCATGTTTGGCAATGGTGAGAGAGGCCAAGTTGGGATCTGACTGGCGGAACTGCATCCGAGAGCAGATGTCCTGGAAGTCCTGGTTCCTCCTCTTGTATTCCTCTATGTGAGCTGCCAGGTGAGAATTCACAATGCACAGAGTAGTAGTGTTATGGAATTTAAACCTTATGGCAACACCACCTTTGTTACCCTGAAAGATAAAAGACAAGGAATTGCTCAGGAGCTTTTACACACAACAGAAGAAACAAGCATCTGCATTATCATCCACTGACTGCTTTCCAAGGAAATCTGAAGCAGCAGAAAGAAATGCCTGAGGTCCTGAATCTCACCCCTGCTTCTGCACAGCCCCTGAGAAGCACTTCCCCACTTCAGCCCAGCTTCCTTTCAGTTACAGCGGGATCCCAGGAGCTCCTGGATCTTCCTCCTATCCTCGCCAGCCCCACCACGGAAACCTCCCTTTCTTTCACACAAAGTACCTCAGAATCCAAGGAAGAAGTCCCCAGAAAACTGACAGCTTTCTTTTCCTCTGCTGCCACAGCTGGAAGGGAACCTACACAGCAGGGAAGAAGGGAGACACTCAGCTGCTTTGCTACTCTGCCATTGGCCAGCAGGGATTCACAGGCCAGCTTAATATTTGCAACCTCAGAAGTCAGTCACTTTCTTAGTTCATTTTCTAGGGATTAGTATTCATAGAGGAAGTATTTGGATCTAGATCGTTTCTCTCACCAGTGTAGTCTCTGGAAGTTTTGTTGGGCACCTCAGGCCTTTCATTTAATATGTCATTTTTCTCAGAGCCAGCAATGTCACTTTTGAGCTCTACAGGAATGACAATCTTCTCCTCTTTTCTGCATTGTTGAGGTAATTTTCCCTCAAAGAGATGAAACAAACATCTGAAAGGAGCAGAAAGAAGCATCTGCTTTGCCACCCACTGACAGCTTGAATAACCTTTCTTGTGGAAGACAAAATGGAAACTTTGCTGAGCTTTCTTTTGCCCTACCTGCTCCAGAGGTGTCAGACCAGAAATGATGGTTTCAAGACAGAAAACACAACACAATCCAGCACAACAACAACAACATCAACCTGAAGAAACCAGGAACACAAACCAAGGGTCCCTAATCAAACCTTAAAAATGAAAACAAGCTTGCTTCCTTGAAAAGAAAGCCCAGGTTGGTAGGGCCTGGCCCAGCTGCTCATCACTGCTTGCTCTTCTGGGGCTCTGCCCAGCTCCCTGCCCCCAGCTCTTCATCCATCCCTCCCTCCCTGTCCTTTGCCCATCACAACTTTGGGCTTTCACTGGCTGTCTCCCTCTCAACACTTCCCAATTCCTCCCTGACGGGTCTCAGAGCCACTGCTGTTTCTCTCTCTCTCTTTCTCCACATCTTTCTCTCCCTCTCCTCTCCTGGCCTTATTGTCCCTCTCTCTCCTGCAGCCTCTCCCCTTTCCTGCCTCTCCCTCCCCTCGCCCTTTCCCCTCTCTCCTGCTCCCTCTCCCACCCCTCTGTCACTCCCCTCTCCTGGGGCCTTTTCTGTCTCTCTCAGGCCCCTGGCCCGCTCTCTCTCCATCCCCCCTCTCTCCTCCTTCCCGCCCTTCTCCTCTCTCTCCCTCCCTGCCTCCCTCCTCCTCCCTCTTTGCCCCCTTCCCCTCCACCTCTTTCCCGCTCCTCACCACTCTTTGTCCTGCCTTCCCTCCCTGCCCAGATCCCCTTCCTCCTGCTCCCCCTCCCAGCTGGGCCGGGGCCGGGGCCGGGGCAGCCCCGGGGTCGGGCGGGCTCAGGCAGCAGGAGAGGAGGAGCGCCCCGGGGCGTGCTGGGAGCTGTAGTCCCGGGGCATGCTGGGAGCTGTAGTCCCGGGGCAAGCAGGGGGCTGCCCGGCGGACATCTTGGTTCCCGGCCCATGCTGGCAGGTGCTCTTTCCCCACTCTCCCCATCCCGCAGCCGGGGAAAAATTCCAGGAGGGCGGCGGGGATGAGCCAGCAGCTCCTAAAAGGCCTCCAAGTGAAGGAGGAAGCATGCAGAGGCGGGGGGGAAGCAAGGGCAGGTACCCTGGGAGGAGTAGAGAGGTGGTCGGAGCAGCTGGGGAGCAGGGCAGGAGAGCCACATCCATCCCAGGTAGGATTGAATCTTGCCGGGGTTGGAAAGAGCAATAAGAAAAGCTTTGAGAGGCACATAGGTGGGAATGAAAGGAGAAGCCAGGAAAATGTAGGCCCTCTCCTGAAGGAAATGTCAGACCTAGCTCCAGAGGATATTGAGAATGCTGAGGTTTTCCAGGACTTCCTTGCCTCAGTCTCCTCTGGGAAGTGCTCATTGCCTCATTGCAGAGGCCACAGCAGGGGAAAGCAGGGCCTGGGACAGCCAAGGAGCCCCCACTGGGGGAGAAGAAGAGCTTTGGCTCATCTAAAGAACCTGCAGGTGCACAAGTTTATGGGTGCAGTCTGAGGGGTTCAGAGGGCATTTTGGGGGTCCTGGAGGGGGCGTTTGGGGATGGGCAGAGGAGGCCCAGCTCAGGTGGAGGAACAAAGCAAAGCAAGACACTGCTCTCCCAGAGACTCTGTTTTCCTGCCATGGCCTGCAGCCAGGTCTCCTCCAAAGTTGTGTTTGCCAGAGCTGCTTTGAGCAGTTGCAAAATTGTCTGCTCTTAAGTAGCTCTGTATCATGCTTTGCTTTCTGCTTCTTCAAAGCTGAAAATGATTTCTTTTGTTCTTTGGATCCAATCAGTGCAATACCCAGACTTACACAAGGATGCACTCGGCTACAGACAGCACAAATGCTCCAGTTCAGACCCCAGCTGCTCTGATCTGAGGTACAGAGGCTCTATATAGCTGGTCTGAGGAGGTAGAGAAGGTATCAGCAAGTAAAAGATGCTCAAAATTTTGCCAAGGGAAAAAAACCCAAACCAACAACAACAACAAAGAAGAAACTAACAAAAATAATTCCTTGTTTTTCTACAGCCCTGGGGAAAGCCAATGGATTTTTCCTGGGAAAAAGTTCTGGTAAACATCAGTGGAAGAAAAGCAAGATGAATAGATGTAAACTGGACCTAAAGGAGAGGAAGAGCAATAACCTAAGAACTGTTCCTGTTTATAGTCATTAGATCTGCCATTCTTTAGCTTTTTTTTTTTTTTTTTTTTTACTTCCTTCAGTGAGAACATCAGACTGCACATCACCTTGTGTCCCAGTCATCACAGCCAGCATCATATTTGTATGTTGGCTGGAAAGAAAGCTCTCCCTCTGTAAAGCCTTCAAAGACTGCATTTGCATTCATTTGCCTCTTTAGTTAGGAAAGAAAAACAAAACAAAACAAAATAAAAAAGGACAAAACATTTAATTTTAAATAAACTCAAGCACAATTCCCATCTAAAAGGGACAAGCTCAGCACGGAGAAGGCTGAGCAGTGGGTGTGCAGTTTCTGAGCAGCCCCACTTGCAGGCAGGGGACAGCAGTACCTGGTCATACTGCCAGAGCTCTGGAAAAGCTTTCTCTTCCACCAGCTGCTTCACTTTTGCCACATCCAGATCCTCCAGACGATAGTTGAGGTCACCCAGCCATAAAATCACACTGCAGGAGAACACAGAGCACAAGTGTGCACGGTCTGGCCACAGGCAGGACCCAGCAGCTCCTCCCAACACTGTCAGCTGGGTGCTGTGTCTGCTTGGCCATCAGAGACAACAAGCAGCAGTGAAAACCTGAAAGTGAAGATTTATTTTCTATTTTTTGCTGCTTTTAATTCCCGTTCTGCATCCTTGTCACTGCCTCTTGATAACTGGTGCTTCTGATATCCCAGAGATTAAACCCCCCTGGGGAAATCAGTGCACATTGCTGCCACATCCTCACTTGAAAATAAAACAAAGCTGGGAGAGCACAGGGTGGCAAGTGACTTGTCAGACCTGGACAGTGACCACCCTCAGCCCCAGGGTTCCAGTAAAGCATTTCTGACCCCTTCCCACATCCCAGCCAGGAGAACCTGGCACTCTCCTGTGTTCCTCAAGTTCTCCCTGCCCCACGGAGCGATGGGCACAGCCAGAGGGGGAGCATACTCATGTTTGGCAATGGTGAGAGAGGCCAAGTTGGGATCTGACTGGCGGAACCGCATCCGAGAGCAGATGTCCTGGAAGTCCTGGTTCCTCCTCTTGTATTCCTCTATGTGAGCTGCCAGGTGAGAATTCACAATGCACAGAGTAGTGTTATGGAATTTAAACCTTATGGCAACACCACCTTTGTTACCCTGAAAGATAAAAGACAAGGAATTGCTCAGGAGCTTTTACACACAACAGAAGAAACAAGCATCTGCATTATCATCCACTGACTGCTTTCCAAGGAAATCTGAAGCAGCAGAAAGAAATGCCTGAGGTCCTGAATCTCACCCCTGCTTCTGCACAGCCCCTGAGAAGCACTTCCCCACTTCAGCCCAGCTTCCTTTCAGTTACAGCGGGATCCCAGGAGCTCCTGGATCTTCCTCCTATCCTCGCCAGCCCCACCACGGAAACCTCCCTTTCTTTCACACAAAGTACCTCAGAATCCAAGGAAGAAGTCCCCAGAAAACTGACAGCTTTCTTTTCCTCTGCTGCCACAGCTGGAAGGGAACCTACACAGCAGGGAAGAAGGGAGACACTCAGCTGCTTTGCTACTCTGCCATTGGCCAGCAGGGATTCACAGGCCAGCTTAATATTTGCAACCTCAGAAGTCAGTCACTTTCTTAGTTCATTTTCTAGGGATTAGTATTCATAGAGGAAGTATTTGGATCTAGATCGTTTCTCTCACCAGTGTAGTCTCTGGAAGTTTTGTTGGGCACCTCAGGCCTTTCATTTAATATGTCATTTTTCTCAGAGCCAGCAATGTCACTTTTGAGCTCTACAGGAATGACAATCTTCTCCTCTTTTCTGCATTGTTGAGGTAATTTTCCCTCAAAGAGATGAAACAAACATCTGAAAGGAGCAGAAAGAAGCATCTGCTTTGCCACCCACTGACAGCTTGAATAACCTTTCTTGTGGAAGACAAAATGGAAACTTTGCTGAGCTTTCTTTTGCCCTACCTGCTCCAGAGGTGTCAGACCAGAAATGATGGTTTCAAGACAGAAAACACAACACAATCCAGCACAACAACAACAACATCAACCTGAAGAAACCAGGAACACAAACCAAGGGTCCCTAATCAAACCTTAAAAATGAAAACAAGCTTGCTTCCTTGAAAAGAAAGCCCAGGTTGGTAGGGCCTGGCCCAGCTGCTCATCACTGCTTGCTCTTCTGGGGCTCTGCCCAGCTCCCTGCCCCCAGCTCTTCATCCATCCCTCCCTCCCTGTCCTTTGCCCATCACAACTTTGGGCTTTCACTGGCTGTCTCCCTCTCAACACTTCCCAATTCCTCCCTGACGGGTCTCAGAGCCACTGCTGTTTCTCTCTCTCTCTTTCTCCACATCTTTCTCTCCCTCTCCTCTCCTGGCCTTATTGTCCCTCTCTCTCCTGCAGCCTCTCCCCTTTCCTGCCTCTCCCTCCCCTCGCCCTTTCCCCTCTCTCCTGCTCCCTCTCCCACCCCTCTGTCACTCCCCTCTCCTGGGGCCTTTTCTGTCTCTCTCAGGCCCCTGGCCCGCTCTCTCTCCATCCCCCCTCTCTCCTCCTTCCCGCCCTTCTCCTCTCTCTCCCTCCCTGCCTCCCTCCTCCTCCCTCTTTGCCCCCTTCCCCTCCACCTCTTTCCCGCTCCTCACCACTCTTTGTCCTGCCTTCCCTCCCTGCCCAGATCCCCTTCCTCCTGCTCCCCCTCCCAGCTGGGCCGGGGCCGGGGCCGGGGCAGCCCCGGGGTCGGGCGGGCTCAGGCAGCAGGAGAGGAGGAGCGCCCCGGGGCGTGCTGGGAGCTGTAGTCCCGGGGCATGCTGGGAGCTGTAGTCCCGGGGCAAGCAGGGGGCTGCCCGGCGGACATCTTGGTTCCCGGCCCATGCTGGCAGGTGCTCTTTCCCCACTCTCCCCATCCCGCAGCCGGGGAAAAATTCCAGGAGGGCGGCGGGGATGAGCCAGCAGCTCCTAAAAGGCCTCCAAGTGAAGGAGGAAGCATGCAGAGGCGGGGGGGAAGCAAGGGCAGGTACCCTGGGAGGAGTAGAGAGGTGGTCGGAGCAGCTGGGGAGCAGGGCAGGAGAGCCACATCCATCCCAGGTAGGATTGAATCTTGCCGGGGTTGGAAAGAGCAATAAGAAAAGCTTTGAGAGGCACATAGGTGGGAATGAAAGGAGAAGCCAGGAAAATGTAGGCCCTCTCCTGAAGGAAATGTCAGACCTAGCTCCAGAGGATATTGAGAATGCTGAGGTTTTCCAGGACTTCCTTGCCTCAGTCTCCTCTGGGAAGTGCTCATTGCCTCATTGCAGAGGCCACAGCAGGGGAAAGCAGGGCCTGGGACAGCCAAGGAGCCCCCACTGGGGGAGAAGAAGAGCTTTGGCTCATCTAAAGAACCTGCAGGTGCACAAGTTTATGGGTGCAGTCTGAGGGGTTCAGAGGGCATTTTGGGGGTCCTGGAGGGGGCGTTTGGGGATGGGCAGAGGAGGCCCAGCTCAGGTGGAGGAACAAAGCAAGGCAAGACACTGCTCTCCCAGAGACTCTGTTTTCCTGCCATGGCCTGCAGCCAGGTCTCCTCCAAAGTTGTGTTTGCCAGAGCTGCTTTGAGCAGTTGCAAAATTGTCTGCTCCTAAGTAGCTGTGTATCATGCTTTGCTTTCTGCTTCTTCAAAGCTGAAAATGATTTCTTTTGTTCTTTGGATCCAATCAGTGCAATACCCAGACTTACACAAGGATGCACTCGGCTACAGACAGCACAAATGCTCCATTTCAGACCCCAGCTGCTCTGATCTGAGGTACAGAGGCTCTATATAGCTGGTCTGAGGAGGTAGAGAAGGTATCAGCAAGTAAAAGATGCTCAAAATTTTGCCAAGGGAAAAAAACCCAAACCAACAACAACAACAAAAAAGAAACTAACAAAAATAATTCCTTGTTTTTGTACAGCCCTGGGGAAAGCCAATGGATTTTTCCTGGGCAAAAGTTCTGGTAAACATCAGTGGAAGAAAAGCAAGATGAATAGATGTAAACTGGACCTAAAGGAGAGGAAGAGCAATAACCTAAGAACTGTTCCTGTTTATAGTCATTAGATCCGCCATTCTTTAGCGTTTTTTTTTTTTTTTTTTTACTTCCTTCAGTGAGAACATCAGACTGCACATCACCTTGTGTCCCAGTCATCACAGCCAGCATCATATTTGTATGTTGGCTGGAAAGAAAGCTCTCCCTCTGTAAAGCCTTCAAAGACTGCATTTGCATTCATTTGCCTCTTTAGTTAGGAAAGAAAAACAAAACAAAACAAAATAAAAAAGGACAAAACATTTAATTTTAAATAAACTCAAGCACAATTCCCATCTAAAAGGGACAAGCTCAGCACGGAGAAGGCTGAGCAGTGGGTGTGCAGTTTCTGAGCAGCCCCACTTGCAGGCAGGGGACAGCAGTACCTGGTCATACTGCCAGAGCTCTGGAAAAGCTTTCTCTTCCACCAGCTGCTTCACTTTTGCCACATCCAGATCCTCCAGACGATAGTTGAGGTCACCCAGCCATAAAATCACACTGCAGGAGAACACAGAGCACAAGTGTGCACGGTCTGGCCACAGGCAGGACCCAGCAGCTCCTCCCAACACTGTCAGCTGGGTGCTGTGTCTGCTTGGCCATCAGAGACAACAAGCAGCAGTGAAAACCTGAAAGTGAAGCTTTATTTTCTATTTTTTGCCGCTTTTAATTCCCGTTCTGCATCCTTGTCACTGCCTCTTGATAACTGGTGCTTCTGATATCCCAGAGATGAAATCCCCCTGGGGAAATCAGTGCACATTGCTGCCACATCCTCACTTGAAAATAAAACAAAGCTGGGAGAGCACAGGGTGGCAAGTGACTTGTCAGACCTGGACAGTGACCACCCTCAGCCCCAGGGTTCCAGTAAAGCATTTCTGACCCCTTCCCACATCCCAGCCAGGAGAACCTGGCACTCTCCTGTGTTCCTCAAGCTCTCCCTGTCCCACGGAGCGATGGGCACAGCCCACAGAGGGGGAGCATACTCATGTTTGGCAATGGTGAGAGAGGCCAAGTTGGGATCTGACTGGCGGAACTGCATCCGAGAGCAGATGTCCTGGAAGTCCTGGTTCCTCCTCTTGTATTCCTCTATGTGAGCTGCCAGGTGAGAATTCACAATGCACAGAGTAGTAGTGTTATGGAATTTAAACCTTATGGCAACACCACCTTTGTTACCCTGAAAGATAAAAGACAAGGAATTGCTCAGGAGCTTTTACACACAACAGAAGAAACAAGCATCTGCATTATCATCCACTGACTGCTTTCCAAGGAAATCTGAAGCAGCAGAAAGAAATGCCTGAGGTCCTGAATCTCACCCCTGCTTCTGCACAGCCCCTGAGAAGCACTTCCCCACTTCAGCCCAGCTTCCTTTCAGTTACAGCGGGATCCCAGGAGCTCCTGGATCTTCCTCCTATCCTCGCCAGCCCCACCACGGAAACCTCCCTTTCTTTCACACAAAGTACCTCAGAATCCAAGGAAGAAGTCCCCAGAAAACTGACAGCTTTCTTTTCCTCTGCTGCCACAGCTGGAAGGGAACCTACACAGCAGGGAAGAAGGGAGACACTCAGCTGCTTTGCTACTCTGCCATTGGCCAGCAGGGATTCACAGGCCAGCTTAATATTTGCAACCTCAGAAGTCAGTCACTTTCTTAGTTCATTTTCTAGGGATTAGTATTCATAGAGGAAGTATTTGGATCTAGATCGTTTCTCTCACCAGTGTAGTCTCTGGAAGTTTTGTTGGGCACCTCAGGCCTTTCATTTAATATGTCATTTTTCTCAGAGCCAGCAATGTCACTTTTGAGCTCTACAGGAATGACAATCTTCTCCTCTTTTCTGCATTGTTGAGGTAATTTTCCCTCAAAGAGATGAAACAAACATCTGAAAGGAGCAGAAAGAAGCATCTGCTTTGCCACCCACTGACAGCTTGAATAACCTTTCTTGTGGAAGACAAAATGGAAACTTTGCTGAGCTTTCTTTTGCCCTACCTGCTCCAGAGGTGTCAGACCAGAAATGATGGTTTCAAGACAGAAAACACAACACAATCCAGCACAACAACAACAACATCAACCTGAAGAAACCAGGAACACAAACCAAGGGTCCCTAATCAAACCTTAAAAATGAAAACAAGCTTGCTTCCTTGAAAAGAAAGCCCAGGTTGGTAGGGCCTGGCCCAGCTGCTCATCACTGCTTGCTCTTCTGGGGCTCTGCCCAGCTCCCTGCCCCCAGCTCTTCATCCATCCCTCCCTCCCTGTCCTTTGCCCATCACAACTTTGGGCTTTCACTGGCTGTCTCCCTCTCAACACTTCCCAATTCCTCCCTGACGGGTCTCAGAGCCACTGCTGTTTCTCTCTCTCTCTTTCTCCACATCTTTCTCTCCCTCTCCTCTCCTGGCCTTATTGTCCCTCTCTCTCCTGCAGCCTCTCCCCTTTCCTGCCTCTCCCTCCCCTCGCCCTTTCCCCTCTCTCCTGCTCCCTCTCCCACCCCTCTGTCACTCCCCTCTCCTGGGGCCTTTTCTGTCTCTCTCAGGCCCCTGGCCCGCTCTCTCTCCATCCCCCCTCTCTCCTCCTTCCCGCCCTTCTCCTCTCTCTCCCTCCCTGCCTCCCTCCTCCTCCCTCTTTGCCCCCTTCCCCTCCACCTCTTTCCCGCTCCTCACCACTCTTTGTCCTGCCTTCCCTCCCTGCCCAGATCCCCTTCCTCCTGCTCCCCCTCCCAGCTGGGCCGGGGCCGGGGCCGGGGCAGCCCCGGGGTCGGGCGGGCTCAGGCAGCAGGAGAGGAGGAGCGCCCCGGGGCGTGCTGGGAGCTGTAGTCCCGGGGCATGCTGGGAGCTGTAGTCCCGGGGCAAGCAGGGGGCTGCCCGGCGGACATCTTGGTTCCCGGCCCATGCTGGCAGGTGCTCTTTCCCCACTCTCCCCATCCCGCAGCCGGGGAAAAATTCCAGGAGGGCGGCGGGGATGAGCCAGCAGCTCCTAAAAGGCCTCCAAGTGAAGGAGGAAGCATGCAGAGGCGGGGGGGAAGCAAGGGCAGGTACCCTGGGAGGAGTAGAGAGGTGGTCGGAGCAGCTGGGGAGCAGGGCAGGAGAGCCACATCCATCCCAGGTAGGATTGAATCTTGCCGGGGTTGGAAAGAGCAATAAGAAAAGCTTTGAGAGGCACATAGGTGGGAATGAAAGGAGAAGCCAGGAAAATGTAGGCCCTCTCCTGAAGGAAATGTCAGACCTAGCTCCAGAGGATATTGAGAATGCTGAGGTTTTCCAGGACTTCCTTGCCTCAGTCTCCTCTGGGAAGTGCTCATTGCCTCATTGCAGAGGCCACAGCAGGGGAAAGCAGGGCCTGGGACAGCCAAGGAGCCCCCACTGGGGGAGAAGAAGAGCTTTGGCTCATCTAAAGAACCTGCAGGTGCACAAGTTTATGGGTGCAGTCTGAGGGGTTCAGAGGGCATTTTGGGGGTCCTGGAGGGGGCGTTTGGGGATGGGCAGAGGAGGCCCAGCTCAGGTGGAGGAACAAAGCAAGGCAAGACACTGCTCTCCCAGAGACTCTGTTTTCCTGCCATGGCCTGCAGCCAGGTCTCCTCCAAAGTTGTGTTTGCCAGAGCTGCTTTGAGCAGTTGCAAAATTGTCTGCTCCTAAGTAGCTGTGTATCATGCTTTGCTTTCTGCTTCTTCAAAGCTGAAAATGATTTCTTTTGTTCTTTGGATCCAATCAGTGCAATACCCAGACTTACACAAGGATGCACTCGGCTACAGACAGCACAAATGCTCCATTTCAGACCCCAGCTGCTCTGATCTGAGGTACAGAGGCTCTATATAGCTGGTCTGAGGAGGTAGAGAAGGTATCAGCAAGTAAAAGATGCTCAAAATTTTGCCAAGGGAAAAAAACCCAAACCAACAACAACAACAAAAAAGAAACTAACAAAAATAATTCCTTGTTTTTGTACAGCCCTGGGGAAAGCCAATGGATTTTTCCTGGGCAAAAGTTCTGGTAAACATCAGTGGAAGAAAAGCAAGATGAATAGATGTAAACTGGACCTAAAGGAGAGGAAGAGCAATAACCTAAGAACTGTTCCTGTTTATAGTCATTAGATCCGCCATTCTTTAGCGTTTTTTTTTTTTTTTTTTTACTTCCTTCAGTGAGAACATCAGACTGCACATCACCTTGTGTCCCAGTCATCACAGCCAGCATCATATTTGTATGTTGGCTGGAAAGAAAGCTCTCCCTCTGTAAAGCCTTCAAAGACTGCATTTGCATTCATTTGCCTCTTTAGTTAGGAAAGAAAAACAAAACAAAACAAAATAAAAAAGGACAAAACATTTAATTTTAAATAAACTCAAGCACAATTCCCATCTAAAAGGGACAAGCTCAGCACGGAGAAGGCTGAGCAGTGGGTGTGCAGTTTCTGAGCAGCCCCACTTGCAGGCAGGGGACAGCAGTACCTGGTCATACTGCCAGAGCTCTGGAAAAGCTTTCTCTTCCACCAGCTGCTTCACTTTTGCCACATCCAGATCCTCCAGACGATAGTTGAGGTCACCCAGCCATAAAATCACACTGCAGGAGAACACAGAGCACAAGTGTGCACGGTCTGGCCACAGGCAGGACCCAGCAGCTCCTCCCAACACTGTCAGCTGGGTGCTGTGTCTGCTTGGCCATCAGAGACAACAAGCAGCAGTGAAAACCTGAAAGTGAAGCTTTATTTTCTATTTTTTGCCGCTTTTAATTCCCGTTCTGCATCCTTGTCACTGCCTCTTGATAACTGGTGCTTCTGATATCCCAGAGATGAAATCCCCCTGGGGAAATCAGTGCACATTGCTGCCACATCCTCACTTGAAAATAAAACAAAGCTGGGAGAGCACAGGGTGGCAAGTGACTTGTCAGACCTGGACAGTGACCACCCTCAGCCCCAGGGTTCCAGTAAAGCATTTCTGACCCCTTCCCACATCCCAGCCAGGAGAACCTGGCACTCTCCTGTGTTCCTCAAGCTCTCCCTGTCCCACGGAGCGATGGGCACAGCCCACAGAGGGGGAGCATACTCATGTTTGGCAATGGTGAGAGAGGCCAAGTTGGGATCTGACTGGCGGAACTGCATCCGAGAGCAGATGTCCTGGAAGTCCTGGTTCCTCCTCTTGTATTCCTCTATGTGAGCTGCCAGGTGAGAATTCACAATGCACAGAGTAGTAGTGTTATGGAATTTAAACCTTATGGCAACACCACCTTTGTTACCCTGAAAGATAAAAGACAAGGAATTGCTCAGGAGCTTTTACACACAACAGAAGAAACAAGCATCTGCATTATCATCCACTGACTGCTTTCCAAGGAAATCTGAAGCAGCAGAAAGAAATGCCTGAGGTCCTGAATCTCACCCCTGCTTCTGCACAGCCCCTGAGAAGCACTTCCCCACTTCAGCCCAGCTTCCTTTCAGTTACAGCGGGATCCCAGGAGCTCCTGGATCTTCCTCCTATCCTCGCCAGCCCCACCACGGAAACCTCCCTTTCTTTCACACAAAGTACCTCAGAATCCAAGGAAGAAGTCCCCAGAAAACTGACAGCTTTCTTTTCCTCTGCTGCCACAGCTGGAAGGGAACCTACACAGCAGGGAAGAAGGGAGACACTCAGCTGCTTTGCTACTCTGCCATTGGCCAGCAGGGATTCACAGGCCAGCTTAATATTTGCAACCTCAGAAGTCAGTCACTTTCTTAGTTCATTTTCTAGGGATTAGTATTCATAGAGGAAGTATTTGGATCTAGATCGTTTCTCTCACCAGTGTAGTCTCTGGAAGTTTTGTTGGGCACCTCAGGCCTTTCATTTAATATGTCATTTTTCTCAGAGCCAGCAATGTCACTTTTGAGCTCTACAGGAATGACAATCTTCTCCTCTTTTCTGCATTGTTGAGGTAATTTTCCCTCAAAGAGATGAAACAAACATCTGAAAGGAGCAGAAAGAAGCATCTGCTTTGCCACCCACTGACAGCTTGAATAACCTTTCTTGTGGAAGACAAAATGGAAACTTTGCTGAGCTTTCTTTTGCCCTACCTGCTCCAGAGGTGTCAGACCAGAAATGATGGTTTCAAGACAGAAAACACAACACAATCCAGCACAACAACAACAACATCAACCTGAAGAAACCAGGAACACAAACCAAGGGTCCCTAATCAAACCTTAAAAATGAAAACAAGCTTGCTTCCTTGAAAAGAAAGCCCAGGTTGGTAGGGCCTGGCCCAGCTGCTCATCACTGCTTGCTCTTCTGGGGCTCTGCCCAGCTCCCTGCCCCCAGCTCTTCATCCATCCCTCCCTCCCTGTCCTTTGCCCATCACAACTTTGGGCTTTCACTGGCTGTCTCCCTCTCAACACTTCCCAATTCCTCCCTGACGGGTCTCAGAGCCACTGCTGTTTCTCTCTCTCTCTTTCTCCACATCTTTCTCTCCCTCTCCTCTCCTGGCCTTATTGTCCCTCTCTCTCCTGCAGCCTCTCCCCTTTCCTGCCTCTCCCTCCCCTCGCCCTTTCCCCTCTCTCCTGCTCCCTCTCCCACCCCTCTGTCACTCCCCTCTCCTGGGGCCTTTTCTGTCTCTCTCAGGCCCCTGGCCCGCTCTCTCTCCATCCCCCCTCTCTCCTCCTTCCCGCCCTTCTCCTCTCTCTCCCTCCCTGCCTCCCTCCTCCTCCCTCTTTGCCCCCTTCCCCTCCACCTCTTTCCCGCTCCTCACCACTCTTTGTCCTGCCTTCCCTCCCTGCCCAGATCCCCTTCCTCCTGCTCCCCCTCCCAGCTGGGCCGGGGCCGGGGCCGGGGCAGCCCCGGGGTCGGGCGGGCTCAGGCAGCAGGAGAGGAGGAGCGCCCCGGGGCGTGCTGGGAGCTGTAGTCCCGGGGCGTGCTGGGAGCTGTAGTCCCGGGGCAAGCAGGGGGCTGCCCGGCGGACATCTTGGTTCCCGGCCCATGCTGGCAGGTGCTCTTTCCCCACTCTCCCCATCCCGCAGCCGGGGAAAAATTCCAGGAGGGCGGCGGGGATGAGCCAGCAGCTCCTAAAAGGCCTCCAAGTGAAGGAGGAAGCATGCAGAGGCGGGGGGGAAGCAAGGGCAGGTACCCTGGGAGGAGTAGAGAGGTGGTCGGAGCAGCTGGGGAGCAGGGCAGGAGAGCCACATCCATCCCAGGTAGGATTGAATCTTGCCGGGGTTGGAAAGAGCAATAAGAAAAGCTTTGAGAGGCACATAGGTGGGAATGAAAGGAGAAGCCAGGAAAATGTAGGCCCTCTCCTGAAGGAAATGTCAGACCTAGCTCCAGAGGATATTGAGAATGCTGAGGTTTTCCAGGACTTCCTTGCCTCAGTCTCCTCTGGGAAGTGCTCATTGCCTCATTGCAGAGGCCACAGCAGGGGAAAGCAGGGCCTGGGACAGCCAAGGAGCCCCCACTGGGGGAGAAGAAGAGCTTTGGCTCATCTAAAGAACCTGCAGGTGCACAAGTTTATGGGTGCAGTCTGAGGGGTTCAGAGGGCATTTTGGGGGTCCTGGAGGGGGCGTTTGGGGATGGGCAGAGGAGGCCCAGCTCAGGTGGAGGAACAAAGCAAAGCAAGACACTGCTCTCCCAGAGACTCTGTTTTCCTGCCATGGCCTGCAGCCAGGTCTCCACCAAAGTTGTGTTTGCCAGAGCTGCTTTGAGCAGTTGCAAAATTGTCTGCTCTTAAGTAGCTCTGTATCATGCTTTGCTTTCTGCTTCTTCAAAGCTGAAAATGATTTCTTTTGTTCTTTGGATCCAATCAGTGCAATACCCAGAAATACACAAGGATGCACTCGGCTACAGACAGCACAAATGCTCCAGTTCAGACCCCAGCTGCTCTGATCTGAGGTACAGAGGCTCTATATAGCTGGTCTGAGGAGGTAGAGAAGGTATCAGCAAGTAAAAGATGCTCAAAATTTTGCCAAGGGAAAAAAAGCCAAACCAACAACAACAACAAAAAAGAAACTAACAAAAATAATTCCTTGTTTTTGTACAGCCCTGGGGAAAGCCAATGGATTTTTCCTGGGCAAAAGTTCTGGTAAACATCAGTGGAAGAAAAGCAAGATGAATAGATGTAAACTGGACCTAAAGGAGAGGAAGAGCAATAACCTAAGAACTGTTCCTGTTTATAGTCATTAGATCCGCCATTCTTTAGCTTTTTTTTTTTTTTTTTTTACTTCCTTCAGTGAGAACATCAGACTGCACATCACCTTGTGTCCCAGTCATCACAGCCAGCATCATATTTGTATGTTGGCTGGAAAGAAAGCTCTCCCTCTGTAAAGCCTTCAAAGACTGCATTTGCATTCATTTGCCTCTTTAGTTAGGAAAGAAAAACAAAACAAAACAAAATAAAAAAGGACAAAACATTTAATTTTAAATAAACTCAAGCACAATTCCCATCTAAAAGGGACAAGCTCAGCACGGAGAAGGCTGAGCAGTGGGTGTGCAGTTTCTGAGCAGCCCCACTTGCAGGCAGGGGACAGCAGTACCTGGTCATACTGCCAGAGCTCTGGAAAAGCTTTCTCTTCCACCAGCTGCTTCACTTTTGCCACATCCAGATCCTCCAGACGATAGTTGAGGTCACCCAGCCATAAAATCACACTGCAGGAGAACACAGAGCACAAGTGTGCACGGTCTGGCCACAGGCAGGACCCAGCAGCTCCTCCCAACACTGTCAGCTGGGTGCTGTGTCTGCTTGGCCATCAGAGACAACAAGCAGCAGTGAAAACCTGAAAGTGAAGCTTTATTTTCTATTTTTTGCCGCTTTTAATTCCCGTTCTGCATCCTTGTCACTGCCTCTTGATAACTGGTGCTTCTGATATCCCAGAGATGAAACCCCCCTGGGGAAATCAGTGCACATTGCTGCCACATCCTCACTTGAAAATAAAACAAAGCTGGGAGAGCACAGGGTGGCAAGTGACTTGTCAGACCTGGACAGTGACCACCCTCAGCCCCAGGGTTCCAGTAAAGCATTTCTGACCCCTTCCCACATCCCAGCCAGGAGAACCTGGCACTCTCCTGTGTTCCTCAAGTTCTCCCTGCCCCACGGAGCGATGGGCACAGCCAGAGGGGGAGCATACTCATGTTTGGCAATGGTGAGAGAGGCCAAGTTGGGATCTGACTGGCGGAACTGCATCCGAGAGCAGATGTCCTGGAAGTCCTGGTTCCTCCTCTTGTATTCCTCTATGTGAGCTGCCAGGTGAGAATTCACAATGCACAGAGTAGTAGTGTTATGGAATTTAAACCTTATGGCAACACCACCTTTGTTACCCTGAAAGATAAAAGACAAGGAATTGCTCAGGAGCTTTTACACACAACAGAAGAAACAAGCATCTGCATTATCATCCACTGACTGCTTTCCAAGGAAATCTGAAGCAGCAGAAAGAAATGCCTGAGGTCCTGAATCTCACCCCTGCTTCTGCACAGCCCCTGAGAAGCACTTCCCCACTTCAGCCCAGCTTCCTTTCAGTTACAGCGGGATCCCAGGAGCTCCTGGATCTTCCTCCTATCCTCGCCAGCCCCACCACGGAAACCTCCCTTTCTTTCACACAAAGTACCTCAGAATCCAAGGAAGAAGTCCCCAGAAAACTGACAGCTTTCTTTTCCTCTGCTGCCACAGCTGGAAGGGAACCTACACAGCAGGGAAGAAGGGAGACACTCAGCTGCTTTGCTACTCTGCCATTGGCCAGCAGGGATTCACAGGCCAGCTTAATATTTGCAACCTCAGAAGTCAGTCACTTTCTTAGTTCATTTTCTAGGGATTAGTATTCATAGAGGAAGTATTTGGATCTAGATCGTTTCTCTCACCAGTGTAGTCTCTGGAAGTTTTGTTGGGCACCTCAGGCCTTTCATTTAATATGTCATTTTTCTCAGAGCCAGCAATGTCACTTTTGAGCTCTACAGGAATGACAATCTTCTCCTCTTTTCTGCATTGTTGAGGTAATTTTCCCTCAAAGAGATGAAACAAACATCTGAAAGGAGCAGAAAGAAGCATCTGCTTTGCCACCCACTGACAGCTTGAATAACCTTTCTTGTGGAAGACAAAATGGAAACTTTGCTGAGCTTTCTTTTGCCCTACCTGCTCCAGAGGTGTCAGACCAGAAATGATGGTTTCAAGACAGAAAACACAACACAATCCAGCACAACAACAACAACATCAACCTGAAGAAACCAGGAACACAAACCAAGGGTCCCTAATCAAACCTTAAAAATGAAAACAAGCTTGCTTCCTTGAAAAGAAAGCCCAGGTTGGTAGGGCCTGGCCCAGCTGCTCATCACTGCTTGCTCTTCTGGGGCTCTGCCCAGCTCCCTGCCCCCAGCTCTTCATCCATCCCTCCCTCCCTGTCCTTTGCCCATCACAACTTTGGGCTTTCACTGGCTGTCTCCCTCTCAACACTTCCCAATTCCTCCCTGACGGGTCTCAGAGCCACTGCTGTTTCTCTCTCTCTCTTTCTCCACATCTTTCTCTCCCTCTCCTCTCCTGGCCTTATTGTCCCTCTCTCTCCTGCAGCCTCTCCCCTTTCCTGCCTCTCCCTCCCCTCGCCCTTTCCCCTCTCTCCTGCTCCCTCTCCCACCCCTCTGTCACTCCCCTCTCCTGGGGCCTTTTCTGTCTCTCTCAGGCCCCTGGCCCGCTCTCTCTCCATCCCCCCTCTCTCCTCCTTCCCGCCCTTCTCCTCTCTCTCCCTCCCTGCCTCCCTCCTCCTCCCTCTTTGCCCCCTTCCCCTCCACCTCTTTCCCGCTCCTCACCACTCTTTGTCCTGCCTTCCCTCCCTGCCCAGATCCCCTTCCTCCTGCTCCCCCTCCCAGCTGGGCCGGGGCCGGGGCAGCCCCGGGGTCGGGCGGGCTCAGGCAGCAGGAGAGGAGGAGCGCCCCGGGGCGTGCTGGGAGCTGTAGTCCCGGGGCATGCTGGGAGCTGTAGTCCCGGGGCAAGCAGGGGGCTGCCCGGCGGACATCTTGGTTCCCGGCCCATGCTGGCAGGTGCTCTTTCCCCACTCTCCCCATCCCGCAGCCGGGGAAAAATTCCAGGAGGGCGGCGGGGATGAGCCAGCAGCTCCTAAAAGGCCTCCAAGTGAAGGAGGAAGCATGCAGAGGCGGGGGGGAAGCAAGGGCAGGTACCCTGGGAGGAGTAGAGAGGTGGTCGGAGCAGCTGGGGAGCAGGGCAGGAGAGCCACATCCATCCCAGGTAGGATTGAATCTTGCCGGGGTTGGAAAGAGCAATAAGAAAAGCTTTGAGAGGCACATAGGTGGGAATGAAAGGAGAAGCCAGGAAAATGTAGGCCCTCTCCTGAAGGAAATGTCAGACCTAGCTCCAGAGGATATTGAGAATGCTGAGGTTTTCCAGGACTTCCTTGCCTCAGTCTCCTCTGGGAAGTGCTCATTGCCTCATTGCAGAGGCCACAGCAGGGGAAAGCAGGGCCTGGGACAGCCAAGGAGCCCCCACTGGGGGAGAAGAAGAGCTTTGGCTCATCTAAAGAACCTGCAGGTGCACAAGTTTATGGGTGCAGTCTGAGGGGTTCAGAGGGCATTTTGGGGGTCCTGGAGGGGGCGTTTGGGGATGGGCAGAGGAGGCCCAGCTCAGGTGGAGGAACAAAGCAAAGCAAGACACTGCTCTCCCAGAGACTCTGTTTTCCTGCCATGGCCTGCAGCCAGGTCTCCACCAAAGTTGTGTTTGCCAGAGCTGCTTTGAGCAGTTGCAAAATTGTCTGCTCTTAAGTAGCTCTGTATCATGCTTTGCTTTCTGCTTCTTCAAAGCTGAAAATGATTTCTTTTGTTCTTTGGATCCAATCAGTGCAATACCCAGACTTACACAAGGATGCACTCGGCTACAGACAGCACAAATGCTCCAGTTCAGACCCCAGCTGCTCTGATCTGAGGTACAGAGGCTCTATATAGCTGGTCTGAGGAGGTAGAGAAGGTATCAGCAAGTAAAAGATGCTCAAAATTTTGCCAAGGGAAAAAAAGCCAAACCAACAACAACAACAAAAAAGAAACTAACAAAAATAATTCCTTGTTTTTGTACAGCCCTGGGGAAAGCCAATGGATTTTTCCTGGGCAAAAGTTCTGGTAAACATCAGTGGAAGAAAAGCAAGATGAATAGATGTAAACTGGACCTAAAGGAGAGGAAGAGCAATAACCTAAGAACTGTTCCTGTTTATAGTCATTAGATCCGCCATTCTTTAGCGTTTTTTTTTTTTTTTTTTTACTTCCTTCAGTGAGAACATCAGACTGCACATCACCTTGTGTCCCAGTCATCACAGCCAGCATCATATTTGTATGTTGGCTGGAAAGAAAGCTCTCCCTCTGTAAAGCCTTCAAAGACTGCATTTGCATTCATTTGCCTCTTTAGTTAGGAAAGAAAAACAAAACAAAACAAAATAAAAAAGGACAAAACATTTAATTTTAAATAAACTCAAGCACAATTCCCATCTAAAAGGGACAAGCTCAGCACGGAGAAGGCTGAGCAGTGGGTGTGCAGTTTCTGAGCAGCCCCACTTGCAGGCAGGGGACAGCAGTACCTGGTCATACTGCCAGAGCTCTGGAAAAGCTTTCTCTTCCACCAGCTGCTTCACTTTTGCCACATCCAGATCCTCCAGACGATAGTTGAGGTCACCCAGCCATAAAATCACACTGCAGGAGAACACAGAGCACAAGTGTGCACGGTCTGGCCACAGGCAGGACCCAGCAGCTCCTCCCAACACTGTCAGCTGGGTGCTGTGTCTGCTTGGCCATCAGAGACAACAAGCAGCAGTGAAAACCTGAAAGTGAAGATTTATTTTCTATTTTTTGCTGCTTTTAATTCCCGTTCTGCATCCTTGTCACTGCCTCTTGATAACTGGTGCTTCTGATATCCCAGAGATTAAACCCCCCTGGGGAAATCAGTGCACATTGCTGCCACATCCTCACTTGAAAATAAAACAAAGCTGGGAGAGCACAGGGTGGCAAGTGACTTGTCAGACCTGGACAGTGACCACCCTCAGCCCCAGGGTTCCAGTAAAGCATTTCTGACCCCTTCCCACATCCCAGCCAGGAGAACCTGGCACTCTCCTGTGTTCCTCAAGTTCTCCCTGCCCCACGGAGCGATGGGCACAGCCAGAGGGGGAGCATACTCATGTTTGGCAATGGTGAGAGAGGCCAAGTTGGGATCTGACTGGCGGAACCGCATCCGAGAGCAGATGTCCTGGAAGTCCTGGTTCCTCCTCTTGTATTCCTCTATGTGAGCTGCCAGGTGAGAATTCACAATGCACAGAGTAGTGTTATGGAATTTAAACCTTATGGCAACACCACCTTTGTTACCCTGAAAGATAAAAGACAAGGAATTGCTCAGGAGCTTTTACACACAACAGAAGAAACAAGCATCTGCATTATCATCCACTGACTGCTTTCCAAGGAAATCTGAAGCAGCAGAAAGAAATGCCTGAGGTCCTGAATCTCACCCCTGCTTCTGCACAGCCCCTGAGAAGCACTTCCCCACTTCAGCCCAGCTTCCTTTCAGTTACAGCGGGATCCCAGGAGCTCCTGGATCTTCCTCCTATCCTCGCCAGCCCCACCACGGAAACCTCCCTTTCTTTCACACAAAGTACCTCAGAATCCAAGGAAGAAGTCCCCAGAAAACTGACAGCTTTCTTTTCCTCTGCTGCCACAGCTGGAAGGGAACCTACACAGCAGGGAAGAAGGGAGACACTCAGCTGCTTTGCTACTCTGCCATTGGCCAGCAGGGATTCACAGGCCAGCTTAATATTTGCAACCTCAGAAGTCAGTCACTTTCTTAGTTCATTTTCTAGGGATTAGTATTCATAGAGGAAGTATTTGGATCTAGATCGTTTCTCTCACCAGTGTAGTCTCTGGAAGTTTTGTTGGGCACCTCAGGCCTTTCATTTAATATGTCATTTTTCTCAAAGCCAGCAATGTCACTTTTGAGCTCTACAGGAATGACAATCTTCTCCTCTTTTCTGCATTGTTGAGGTAATTTTCCCTCAAAGAGATGAAACAAACATCTGAAAGGAGCAGAAAGAAGCATCTGCTTTGCCACCCACTGACAGCTTGAATAACCTTTCTTGTGGAAGACAAAATGGAAACTTTGCTGAGCTTTCTTTTGCCCTACCTGCTCCAGAGGTGTCAGACCAGAAATGATGGTTTCAAGACAGAAAACACAACACAATCCAGCACAACAACAACAACATCAACCTGAAGAAACCAGGAACACAAACCAAGGGTCCCTAATCAAACCTTAAAAATGAAAACAAGCTTGCTTCCTTGAAAAGAAAGCCCAGGTTGGTAGGGCCTGGCCCAGCTGCTCATCACTGCTTGCTCTTCTGGGGCTCTGCCCAGCTCCCTGCCCCCAGCTCTTCATCCCTCCCTCCCTGTCCTTTGCCCATCACAACTTTGGGCTTTCACTGGCTGTCTCCCTCTCAACACTTCCCAATTCCTCCCTGACGGGTCTCAGAGCCACTGCTGTTTCTCTCTCTCTCTTTCTCCACATCTTTCTCTCCCTCTCCTCTCCTGGCCTTATTGTCCCTCTCTCTCCTGCAGCCTCTCCCCTTTCCTGCCTCTCCCTCCCCTCGCCCTTTCCCCTCTCTCCTGCTCCCTCTCCCACCCCTCTGTCACTCCCCTCTCCTGGGGCCTTTTCTGTCTCTCTCAGGCCCCTGGCCCGCTCTCTCTCCATCCCCCCTCTCTCCTCCTTCCCGCCCTTCTCCTCTCTCTCCCTCCCTGCCTCCCTCCTCCTCCCTCTTTGCCCCCTTCCCCTCCACCTCTTTCCCGCTCCTCACCACTCTTTGTCCTGCCTTCCCTCCCTGCCCAGATCCCCTTCCTCCTGCTCCCCCTCCCAGCTGGGCCGGGGCCGGGGCCGGGGCAGCCCCGGGGTCGGGCGGGCTCAGGCAGCAGGAGAGGAGGAGCGCCCCGGGGCGTGCTGGGAGCTGTAGTCCCGGGGCATGCTGGGAGCTGTAGTCCCGGGGCAAGCAGGGGGCTGCCCGGCGGACATCTTGGTTCCCGGCCCATGCTGGCAGGTGCTCTTTCCCCACTCTCCCCATCCCGCAGCCGGGGAAAAATTCCAGGAGGGCGGCGGGGATGAGCCAGCAGCTCCTAAAAGGCCTCCAAGTGAAGGAGGAAGCATGCAGAGGCGGGGGGGAAGCAAGGGCAGGTACCCTGGGAGGAGTAGAGAGGTGGTCGGAGCAGCTGGGGAGCAGGGCAGGAGAGCCACATCCATCCCAGGTAGGATTGAATCTTGCCGGGGTTGGAAAGAGCAATAAGAAAAGCTTTGAGAGGCACATAGGTGGGAATGAAAGGAGAAGCCAGGAAAATGTAGGCCCTCTCCTGAAGGAAATGTCAGACCTAGCTCCAGAGGATATTGAGAATGCTGAGGTTTTCCAGGACTTCCTTGCCTCAGTCTCCTCTGGGAAGTGCTCATTGCCTCATTGCAGAGGCCACAGCAGGGGAAAGCAGGGCCTGGGACAGCCAAGGAGCCCCCACTGGGGGAGAAGAAGAGCTTTGGCTCATCTAAAGAACCTGCAGGTGCACAAGTTTATGGGTGCAGTCTGAGGGGTTCAGAGGGCATTTTGGGGGTCCTGGAGGGGGCGTTTGGGGATGGGCAGAGGAGGCCCAGCTCAGGTGGAGGAACAAAGCAAGGCAAGACACTGCTCTCCCAGAGACTCTGTTTTCCTGCCATGGCCTGCAGCCAGGTCTCCTCCAAAGTTGTGTTTGCCAGAGCTGCTTTGAGCAGTTGCAAAATTGTCTGCTCCTAAGTAGCTGTGTATCATGCTTTGCTTTCTGCTTCTTCAAAGCTGAAAATGATTTCTTTTGTTCTTTGGATCCAATCAGTGCAATACCCAGACTTACACAAGGATGCACTCGGCTACAGACAGCACAAATGCTCCATTTCAGACCCCAGCTGCTCTGATCTGAGGTACAGAGGCTCTATATAGCTGGTCTGAGGAGGTAGAGAAGGTATCAGCAAGTAAAAGATGCTCAAAATTTTGCCAAGGGAAAAAACCCCAAACCAACAACAACAACAAAAAAGAAACTAACAAAAATAATTCCTTGTTTTTGTACAGCCCTGGGGAAAGCCAATGGATTTTTCCTGGGCAAAAGTTCTGGTAAACATCGGTGGAAGAAAAGCAAGATGAATAGATGTAAACTGGACCTAAAGGAGAGGAAGAGCAATAACCTAAGAACTGTTCCTGTTTATAGTCATTAGATCCGCCATTCTTTAGCGTTTTTTTTTTTTTTTTTTTACTTCCTTCAGTGAGAACATCAGACTGCACATCACCTTGTGTCCCAGTCATCACAGCCAGCATCATATTTGTATGTTGGCTGGAAAGAAAGCTCTCCCTCTGTAAAGCCTTCAAAGACTGCATTTGCATTCATTTGCCTCTTTAGTTAGGAAAGAAAAACAAAACAAAACAAAATAAAAAAGGACAAAACATTTAATTTTAAATAAACTCAAGCACAATTCCCATCTAAAAGGGACAAGCTCAGCACGGAGAAGGCTGAGCAGTGGGTGTGCAGTTTCTGAGCAGCCCCACTTGCAGGCAGGGGACAGCAGTACCTGGTCATACTGCCAGAGCTCTGGAAAAGCTTTCTCTTCCACCAGCTGCTTCACTTTTGCCACATCCAGATCCTCCAGACGATAGTTGAGGTCACCCAGCCATAAAATCACACTGCAGGAGAACACAGAGCACAAGTGTGCACGGTCTGGCCACAGGCAGGACCCAGCAGCTCCTCCCAACACTGTCAGCTGGGTGCTGTGTCTGCTTGGCCATCAGAGACAACAAGCAGCAGTGAAAACCTGAAAGTGAAGCTTTATTTTCTATTTTTTGCCGCTTTTAATTCCCGTTCTGCATCCTTGTCACTGCCTCTTGATAACTGGTGCTTCTGATATCCCAGAGATGAAATCCCCCTGGGGAAATCAGTGCACATTGCTGCCACATCCTCACTTGAAAATAAAACAAAGCTGGGAGAGCACAGGGTGGCAAGTGACTTGTCAGACCTGGACAGTGACCACCCTCAGCCCCAGGGTTCCAGTAAAGCATTTCTGACCCCTTCCCACATCCCAGCCAGGAGAACCTGGCACTCTCCTGTGTTCCTCAAGCTCTCCCTGTCCCACGGAGCGATGGGCACAGCCCACAGAGGGGGAGCATACTCATGTTTGGCAATGGTGAGAGAGGCCAAGTTGGGATCTGACTGGCGGAACTGCATCCGAGAGCAGATGTCCTGGAAGTCCTGGTTCCTCCTCTTGTATTCCTCTATGTGAGCTGCCAGGTGAGAATTCACAATGCACAGAGTAGTAGTGTTATGGAATTTAAACCTTATGGCAACACCACCTTTGTTACCCTGAAAGATAAAAGACAAGGAATTGCTCAGGAGCTTTTACACACAACAGAAGAAACAAGCATCTGCATTATCATCCACTGACTGCTTTCCAAGGAAATCTGAAGCAGCAGAAAGAAATGCCTGAGGTCCTGAATCTCACCCCTGCTTCTGCACAGCCCCTGAGAAGCACTTCCCCACTTCAGCCCAGCTTCCTTTCAGTTACAGCGGGATCCCAGGAGCTCCTGGATCTTCCTCCTATCCTCGCCAGCCCCACCACGGAAACCTCCCTTTCTTTCACACAAAGTACCTCAGAATCCAAGGAAGAAGTCCCCAGAAAACTGACAGCTTTCTTTTCCTCTGCTGCCACAGCTGGAAGGGAACCTACACAGCAGGGAAGAAGGGAGACACTCAGCTGCTTTGCTACTCTGCCATTGGCCAGCAGGGATTCACAGGCCAGCTTAATATTTGCAACCTCAGAAGTCAGTCACTTTCTTAGTTCATTTTCTAGGGATTAGTATTCATAGAGGAAGTATTTGGATCTAGATCGTTTCTCTCACCAGTGTAGTCTCTGGAAGTTTTGTTGGGCACCTCAGGCCTTTCATTTAATATGTCATTTTTCTCAGAGCCAGCAATGTCACTTTTGAGCTCTACAGGAATGACAATCTTCTCCTCTTTTCTGCATTGTTGAGGTAATTTTCCCTCAAAGAGATGAAACAAACATCTGAAAGGAGCAGAAAGAAGCATCTGCTTTGCCACCCACTGACAGCTTGAATAACCTTTCTTGTGGAAGACAAAATGGAAACTTTGCTGAGCTTTCTTTTGCCCTACCTGCTCCAGAGGTGTCAGACCAGAAATGATGGTTTCAAGACAGAAAACACAACACAATCCAGCACAACAACAACAACATCAACCTGAAGAAACCAGGAACACAAACCAAGGGTCCCTAATCAAACCTTAAAAATGAAAACAAGCTTGCTTCCTTGAAAAGAAAGCCCAGGTTGGTAGGGCCTGGCCCAGCTGCTCATCACTGCTTGCTCTTCTGGGGCTCTGCCCAGCTCCCTGCCCCCAGCTCTTCATCCATCCCTCCCTCCCTGTCCTTTGCCCATCACAACTTTGGGCTTTCACTGGCTGTCTCCCTCTCAACACTTCCCAATTCCTCCCTGACGGGTCTCAGAGCCACTGCTGTTTCTCTCTCTCTCTTTCTCCACATCTTTCTCTCCCTCTCCTCTCCTGGCCTTATTGTCCCTCTCTCTCCTGCAGCCTCTCCCCTTTCCTGCCTCTCCCTCCCCTCGCCCTTTCCCCTCTCTCCTGCTCCCTCTCCCACCCCTCTGTCACTCCCCTCTCCTGGGGCCTTTTCTGTCTCTCTCAGGCCCCTGGCCCGCTCTCTCTCCATCCCCCCTCTCTCCTCCTTCCCGCCCTTCTCCTCTCTCTCCCTCCCTGCCTCCCTCCTCCTCCCTCTTTGCCCCCTTCCCCTCCACCTCTTTCCCGCTCCTCACCACTCTTTGTCCTGCCTTCCCTCCCTGCCCAGATCCCCTTCCTCCTGCTCCCCCTCCCAGCTGGGCCGGGGCCGGGGCCGGGGCAGCCCCGGGGTCGGGCGGGCTCAGGCAGCAGGAGAGGAGGAGCGCCCCGGGGCGTGCTGGGAGCTGTAGTCCCGGGGCATGCTGGGAGCTGTAGTCCCGGGGCAAGCAGGGGGCTGCCCGGCGGACATCTTGGTTCCCGGCCCATGCTGGCAGGTGCTCTTTCCCCACTCTCCCCATCCCGCAGCCGGGGAAAAATTCCAGGAGGGCGGCGGGGATGAGCCAGCAGCTCCTAAAAGGCCTCCAAGTGAAGGAGGAAGCATGCAGAGGCGGGGGGGAAGCAAGGGCAGGTACCCTGGGAGGAGTAGAGAGGTGGTCGGAGCAGCTGGGGAGCAGGGCAGGAGAGCCACATCCATCCCAGGTAGGATTGAATCTTGCCGGGGTTGGAAAGAGCAATAAGAAAAGCTTTGAGAGGCACATAGGTGGGAATGAAAGGAGAAGCCAGGAAAATGTAGGCCCTCTCCTGAAGGAAATGTCAGACCTAGCTCCAGAGGATATTGAGAATGCTGAGGTTTTCCAGGACTTCCTTGCCTCAGTCTCCTCTGGGAAGTGCTCATTGCCTCATTGCAGAGGCCACAGCAGGGGAAAGCAGGGCCTGGGACAGCCAAGGAGCCCCCACTGGGGGAGAAGAAGAGCTTTGGCTCATCTAAAGAACCTGCAGGTGCACAAGTTTATGGGTGCAGTCTGAGGGGTTCAGAGGGCATTTTGGGGGTCCTGGAGGGGGCGTTTGGGGATGGGCAGAGGAGGCCCAGCTCAGGTGGAGGAACAAAGCAAGGCAAGACACTGCTCTCCCAGAGACTCTGTTTTCCTGCCATGGCCTGCAGCCAGGTCTCCTCCAAAGTTGTGTTTGCCAGAGCTGCTTTGAGCAGTTGCAAAATTGTCTGCTCCTAAGTAGCTGTGTATCATGCTTTGCTTTCTGCTTCTTCAAAGCTGAAAATGATTTCTTTTGTTCTTTGGATCCAATCAGTGCAATACCCAGACTTACACAAGGATGCACTCGGCTACAGACAGCACAAATGCTCCATTTCAGACCCCAGCTGCTCTGATCTGAGGTACAGAGGCTCTATATAGCTGGTCTGAGGAGGTAGAGAAGGTATCAGCAAGTAAAAGATGCTCAAAATTTTGCCAAGGGAAAAAAACCCAAACCAACAACAACAACAAAAAAGAAACTAACAAAAATAATTCCTTGTTTTTGTACAGCCCTGGGGAAAGCCAATGGATTTTTCCTGGGCAAAAGTTCTGGTAAACATCAGTGGAAGAAAAGCAAGATGAATAGATGTAAACTGGACCTAAAGGAGAGGAAGAGCAATAACCTAAGAACTGTTCCTGTTTATACTCATTAGATCCGCCATTCTTTAGCGTTTTTTTTTTTTTTTTTTTACTTCCTTCAGTGAGAACATCAGACTGCACATCACCTTGTGTCCCAGTCATCACAGCCAGCATCATATTTGTATGTTGGCTGGAAAGAAAGCTCTCCCTCTGTAAAGCCTTCAAAGACTGCATTTGCATTCATTTGCCTCTTTAGTTAGGAAAGAAAAACAAAACAAAACAAAATAAAAAAGGACAAAACATTTAATTTTAAATAAACTCAAGCACAATTCCCATCTAAAAGGGACAAGCTCAGCACGGAGAAGGCTGAGCAGTGGGTGTGCAGTTTCTGAGCAGCCCCACTTGCAGGCAGGGGACAGCAGTACCTGGTCATACTGCCAGAGCTCTGGAAAAGCTTTCTCTTCCACCAGCTGCTTCACTTTTGCCACATCCAGATCCTCCAGACGATAGTTGAGGTCACCCAGCCATAAAATCACACTGCAGGAGAACACAGAGCACAAGTGTGCACGGTCTGGCCACAGGCAGGACCCAGCAGCTCCTCCCAACACTGTCAGCTGGGTGCTGTGTCTGCTTGGCCATCAGAGACAACAAGCAGCAGTGAAAACCTGAAAGTGAAGCTTTATTTTCTATTTTTTGCCGCTTTTAATTCCCGTTCTGCATCCTTGTCACTGCCTCTTGATAACTGGTGCTTCTGATATCCCAGAGATGAAATCCCCCTGGGGAAATCAGTGCACATTGCTGCCACATCCTCACTTGAAAATAAAACAAAGCTGGGAGAGCACAGGGTGGCAAGTGACTTGTCAGACCTGGACAGTGACCACCCTCAGCCCCAGGGTTCCAGTAAAGCATTTCTGACCCCTTCCCACATCCCAGCCAGGAGAACCTGGCACTCTCCTGTGTTCCTCAAGCTCTCCCTGTCCCACGGAGCGATGGGCACAGCCAGAGGGGGAGCATACTCATGTTTGGCAATGGTGAGAGAGGCCAAGTTGGGATCTGACTGGCGGAACTGCATCCGAGAGCAGATGTCCTGGAAGTCCTGGTTCCTCCTCTTGTATTCCTCTATGTGAGCTGCCAGGTGAGAATTCACAATGCACAGAGTAGTAGTGTTATGGAATTTAAACCTTATGGCAACACCACCTTTGTTACCCTGAAAGATAAAAGACAAGGAATTGCTCAGGAGCTTTTACACACAACAGAAGAAACAAGCATCTGCATTATCATCCACTGACTGCTTTCCAAGGAAATCTGAAGCAGCAGAAAGAAATGCCTGAGGTCCTGAATCTCACCCCTGCTTCTGCACAGCCCCTGAGAAGCACTTCCCCACTTCAGCCCAGCTTCCTTTCAGTTACAGCGGGATCCCAGGAGCTCCTGGATCTTCCTCCTATCCTCGCCAGCCCCACCACGGAAACCTCCCTTTCTTTCACACAAAGTACCTCAGAATCCAAGGAAGAAGTCCCCAGAAAACTGACAGCTTTCTTTTCCTCTGCTGCCACAGCTGGAAGGGAACCTACACAGCAGGGAAGAAGGGAGACACTCAGCTGCTTTGCTACTCTGCCATTGGCCAGCAGGGATTCACAGGCCAGCTTAATATTTGCAACCTCAGAAGTCAGTCACTTTCTTAGTTCATTTTCTAGGGATTAGTATTCATAGAGGAAGTATTTGGATCTAGATCGTTTCTCTCACCAGTGTAGTCTCTGGAAGTTTTGTTGGGCACCTCAGGCCTTTCATTTAATATGTCATTTTTCTCAGAGCCAGCAATGTCACTTTTGAGCTCTACAGGAATGACAATCTTCTCCTCTTTTCTGCATTGTTGAGGTAATTTTCCCTCAAAGAGATGAAACAAACATCTGAAAGGAGCAGAAAGAAGCATCTGCTTTGCCACCCACTGACAGCTTGAATAACCTTTCTTGTGGAAGACAAAATGGAAACTTTGCTGAGCTTTCTTTTGCCCTACCTGCTCCAGAGGTGTCAGACCAGAAATGATGGTTTCAAGACAGAAAACACAACACAATCCAGCACAACAACAACAACATCAACCTGAAGAAACCAGGAACACAAACCAAGGGTCCCTAATCAAACCTTAAAAATGAAAACAAGCTTGCTTCCTTGAAAAGAAAGCCCAGGTTGGTAGGGCCTGGCCCAGCTGCTCATCACTGCTTGCTCTTCTGGGGCTCTGCCCAGCTCCCTGCCCCCAGCTCTTCATCCATCCCTCCCTCCCTGTCCTTTGCCCATCACAACTTTGGGCTTTCACTGGCTGTCTCCCTCTCAACACTTCCCAATTCCTCCCTGACGGGTCTCAGAGCCACTGCTGTTTCTCTCTCTCTCTTTCTCCACATCTTTCTCTCCCTCTCCTCTCCTGGCCTTATTGTCCCTCTCTCTCCTGCAGCCTCTCCCCTTTCCTGCCTCTCCCTCCCCTCGCCCTTTCCCCTCTCTCCTGCTCCCTCTCCCACCCCTCTGTCACTCCCCTCTCCTGGGGCCTTTTCTGTCTCTCTCAGGCCCCTGGCCCGCTCTCTCTCCATCCCCCCTCTCTCCTCCTTCCCGCCCTTCTCCTCTCTCTCCCTCCCTGCCTCCCTCCTCCTCCCTCTTTGCCCCCTTCCCCTCCACCTCTTTCCCGCTCCTCACCACTCTTTGTCCTGCCTTCCCTCCCTGCCCAGATCCCCTTCCTCCTGCTCCCCCTCCCAGCTGGGCCGGGGCCGGGGCCGGGGCAGCCCCGGGGTCGGGCGGGCTCAGGCAGCAGGAGAGGAGGAGCGCCCCGGGGCGTGCTGGGAGCTGTAGTCCCGGGGCGTGCTGGGAGCTGTAGTCCCGGGGCAAGCAGGGGGCTGCCCGGCGGACATCTTGGTTCCCGGCCCATGCTGGCAGGTGCTCTTTCCCCACTCTCCCCATCCCGCAGCCGGGGAAAAATTCCAGGAGGGCGGCGGGGATGAGCCAGCAGCTCCTAAAAGGCCTCCAAGTGAAGGAGGAAGCATGCAGAGGCGGGGGGGAAGCAAGGGCAGGTACCCTGGGAGGAGTAGAGAGGTGGTCGGAGCAGCTGGGGAGCAGGGCAGGAGAGCCACATCCATCCCAGGTAGGATTGAATCTTGCCGGGGTTGGAAAGAGCAATAAGAAAAGCTTTGAGAGGCACATAGGTGGGAATGAAAGGAGAAGCCAGGAAAATGTAGGCCCTCTCCTGAAGGAAATGTCAGACCTAGCTCCAGAGGATATTGAGAATGCTGAGGTTTTCCAGGACTTCCTTGCCTCAGTCTCCTCTGGGAAGTGCTCATTGCCTCATTGCAGAGGCCACAGCAGGGGAAAGCAGGGCCTGGGACAGCCAAGGAGCCCCCACTGGGGGAGAAGAAGAGCTTTGGCTCATCTAAAGAACCTGCAGGTGCACAAGTTTATGGGTGCAGTCTGAGGGGTTCAGAGGGCATTTTGGGGGTCCTGGAGGGGGCGTTTGGGGATGGGCAGAGGAGGCCCAGCTCAGGTGGAGGAACAAAGCAAAGCAAGACACTGCTCTCCCAGAGACTCTGTTTTCCTGCCATGGCCTGCAGCCAGGTCTCCACCAAAGTTGTGTTTGCCAGAGCTGCTTTGAGCAGTTGCAAAATTGTCTGCTCTTAAGTAGCTCTGTATCATGCTTTGCTTTCTGCTTCTTCAAAGCTGAAAATGATTTCTTTTGTTCTTTGGATCCAATCAGTGCAATACCCAGAAATACACAAGGATGCACTCGGCTACAGACAGCACAAATGCTCCAGTTCAGACCCCAGCTGCTCTGATCTGAGGTACAGAGGCTCTATATAGCTGGTCTGAGGAGGTAGAGAAGGTATCAGCAAGTAAAAGATGCTCAAAATTTTGCCAAGGGAAAAAAAGCCAAACCAACAACAACAACAAAAAAGAAACTAACAAAAATAATTCCTTGTTTTTGTACAGCCCTGGGGAAAGCCAATGGATTTTTCCTGGGCAAAAGTTCTGGTAAACATCAGTGGAAGAAAAGCAAGATGAATAGATGTAAACTGGACCTAAAGGAGAGGAAGAGCAATAACCTAAGAACTGTTCCTGTTTATAGTCATTAGATCCGCCATTCTTTAGCGTTTTTTTTTTTTTTTTTTTACTTCCTTCAGTGAGAACATCAGACTGCACATCACCTTGTGTCCCAGTCATCACAGCCAGCATCATATTTGTATGTTGGCTGGAAAGAAAGCTCTCCCTCTGTAAAGCCTTCAAAGACTGCATTTGCATTCATTTGCCTCTTTAGTTAGGAAAGAAAAACAAAACAAAACAAAATAAAAAAGGACAAAACATTTAATTTTAAATAAACTCAAGCACAATTCCCATCTAAAAGGGACAAGCTCAGCACGGAGAAGGCTGAGCAGTGGGTGTGCAGTTTCTGAGCAGCCCCACTTGCAGGCAGGGGACAGCAGTACCTGGTCATACTGCCAGAGCTCTGGAAAAGCTTTCTCTTCCACCAGCTGCTTCACTTTTGCCACATCCAGATCCTCCAGACGATAGTTGAGGTCACCCAGCCATAAAATCACACTGCAGGAGAACACAGAGCACAAGTGTGCACGGTCTGGCCACAGGCAGGACCCAGCAGCTCCTCCCAACACTGTCAGCTGGGTGCTGTGTCTGCTTGGCCATCAGAGACAACAAGCAGCAGTGAAAACCTGAAAGTGAAGCTTTATTTTCTATTTTTTGCCGCTTTTAATTCCCGTTCTGCATCCTTGTCACTGCCTCTTGATAACTGGTGCTTCTGATATCCCAGAGATGAAACCCCCCTGGGGAAATCAGTGCACATTGCTGCCACATCCTCACTTGAAAATAAAACAAAGCTGGGAGAGCACAGGGTGGCAAGTGACTTGTCAGACCTGGACAGTGACCACCCTCAGCCCCAGGGTTCCAGTAAAGCATTTCTGACCCCTTCCCACATCCCAGCCAGGAGAACCTGGCACTCTCCTGTGTTCCTCAAGCTCTCCCTGTCCCACGGAGCGATGGGCACAGCCCACAGAGGGGGAGCATACTCATGTTTGGCAATGGTGAGAGAGGCCAAGTTGGGATCTGACTGGCGGAACTGCATCCGAGAGCAGATGTCCTGGAAGTCCTGGTTCCTCCTCTTGTATTCCTCTATGTGAGCTGCCAGGTGAGAATTCACAATGCACAGAGTAGTAGTGTTATGGAATTTAAACCTTATGGCAACACCACCTTTGTTACCCTGAAAGATAAAAGACAAGGAATTGCTCAGGAGCTTTTACACACAACAGAAGAAACAAGCATCTGCATTATCATCCACTGACTGCTTTCCAAGGAAATCTGAAGCAGCAGAAAGAAATGCCTGAGGTCCTGAATCTCACCCCTGCTTCTGCACAGCCCCTGAGAAGCACTTCCCCACTTCAGCCCAGCTTCCTTTCAGTTACAGCGGGATCCCAGGAGCTCCTGGATCTTCCTCCTATCCTCGCCAGCCCCACCACGGAAACCTCCCTTTCTTTCACACAAAGTACCTCAGAATCCAAGGAAGAAGTCCCCAGAAAACTGACAGCTTTCTTTTCCTCTGCTGCCACAGCTGGAAGGGAACCTACACAGCAGGGAAGAAGGGAGACACTCAGCTGCTTTGCTACTCTGCCATTGGCCAGCAGGGATTCACAGGCCAGCTTAATATTTGCAACCTCAGAAGTCAGTCACTTTCTTAGTTCATTTTCTAGGGATTAGTATTCATAGAGGAAGTATTTGGATCTAGATCGTTTCTCTCACCAGTGTAGTCTCTGGAAGTTTTGTTGGGCACCTCAGGCCTTTCATTTAATATGTCATTTTTCTCAGAGCCAGCAATGTCACTTTTGAGCTCTACAGGAATGACAATCTTCTCCTCTTTTCTGCATTGTTGAGGTAATTTTCCCTCAAAGAGATGAAACAAACATCTGAAAGGAGCAGAAAGAAGCATCTGCTTTGCCACCCACTGACAGCTTGAATAACCTTTCTTGTGGAAGACAAAATGGAAACTTTGCTGAGCTTTCTTTTGCCCTACCTGCTCCAGAGGTGTCAGACCAGAAATGATGGTTTCAAGACAGAAAACACAACACAATCCAGCACAACAACAACAACATCAACCTGAAGAAACCAGGAACACAAACCAAGGGTCCCTAATCAAACCTTAAAAATGAAAACAAGCTTGCTTCCTTGAAAAGAAAGCCCAGGTTGGTAGGGCCTGGCCCAGCTGCTCATCACTGCTTGCTCTTCTGGGGCTCTGCCCAGCTCCCTGCCCCCAGCTCTTCATCCATCCCTCCCTCCCTGTCCTTTGCCCATCACAACTTTGGGCTTTCACTGGCTGTCTCCCTCTCAACACTTCCCAATTCCTCCCTGACGGGTCTCAGAGCCACTGCTGTTTCTCTCTCTCTCTTTCTCCACATCTTTCTCTCCCTCTCCTCTCCTGGCCTTATTGTCCCTCTCTCTCCTGCAGCCTCTCCCCTTTCCTGCCTCTCCCTCCCCTCGCCCTTTCCCCTCTCTCCTGCTCCCTCTCCCACCCCTCTGTCACTCCCCTCTCCTGGGGCCTTTTCTGTCTCTCTCAGGCCCCTGGCCCGCTCTCTCTCCATCCCCCCTCTCTCCTCCTTCCCGCCCTTCTCCTCTCTCTCCCTCCCTGCCTCCCTCCTCCTCCCTCTTTGCCCCCTTCCCCTCCACCTCTTTCCCGCTCCTCACCACTCTTTGTCCTGCCTTCCCTCCCTGCCCAGATCCCCTTCCTCCTGCTCCCCCTCCCAGCTGGGCCGGGGCCGGGGCCGGGGCAGCCCCGGGGTCGGGCGGGCTCAGGCAGCAGGAGAGGAGGAGCGCCCCGGGGCGTGCTGGGAGCTGTAGTCCCGGGGCATGCTGGGAGCTGTAGTCCCGGGGCAAGCAGGGGGCTGCCCGGCGGACATCTTGGTTCCCGGCCCATGCTGGCAGGTGCTCTTTCCCCACTCTCCCCATCCCGCAGCCGGGGAAAAATTCCAGGAGGGCGGCGGGGATGAGCCAGCAGCTCCTAAAAGGCCTCCAAGTGAAGGAGGAAGCATGCAGAGGCGGGGGGGAAGCAAGGGCAGGTACCCTGGGAGGAGTAGAGAGGTGGTCGGAGCAGCTGGGGAGCAGGGCAGGAGAGCCACATCCATCCCAGGTAGGATTGAATCTTGCCGGGGTTGGAAAGAGCAATAAGAAAAGCTTTGAGAGGCACATAGGTGGGAATGAAAGGAGAAGCCAGGAAAATGTAGGCCCTCTCCTGAAGGAAATGTCAGACCTAGCTCCAGAGGATATTGAGAATGCTGAGGTTTTCCAGGACTTCCTTGCCTCAGTCTCCTCTGGGAAGTGCTCATTGCCTCATTGCAGAGGCCACAGCAGGGGAAAGCAGGGCCTGGGACAGCCAAGGAGCCCCCACTGGGGGAGAAGAAGAGCTTTGGCTCATCTAAAGAACCTGCAGGTGCACAAGTTTATGGGTGCAGTCTGAGGGGTTCAGAGGGCATTTTGGGGGTCCTGGAGGGGGCGTTTGGGGATGGGCAGAGGAGGCCCAGCTCAGGTGGAGGAACAAAGCAAAGCAAGACACTGCTCTCCCAGAGACTCTGTTTTCCTGCCATGGCCTGCAGCCAGGTCTCCACCAAAGTTGTGTTTGCCAGAGCTGCTTTGAGCAGTTGCAAAATTGTCTGCTCTTAAGTAGCTCTGTATCATGCTTTGCTTTCTGCTTCTTCAAAGCTGAAAATGATTTCTTTTGTTCTTTGGATCCAATCAGTGCAATACCCAGACTTACACAAGGATGCACTCGGCTACAGACAGCACAAATGCTCCAGTTCAGACCCCAGCTGCTCTGATCTGAGGTACAGAGGCTCTATATAGCTGGTCTGAGGAGGTAGAGAAGGTATCAGCAAGTAAAAGATGCTCAAAATTTTGCCAAGGGAAAAAAAGCCAAACCAACAACAACAACAAAAAAGAAACTAACAAAAATAATTCCTTGTTTTTGTACAGCCCTGGGGAAAGCCAATGGATTTTTCCTGGGCAAAAGTTCTGGTAAACATCAGTGGAAGAAAAGCAAGATGAATAGATGTAAACTGGACCTAAAGGAGAGGAAGAGCAATAACCTAAGAACTGTTCCTGTTTATAGTCATTAGATCCGCCATTCTTTAGCGTTTTTTTTTTTTTTTTTTTACTTCCTTCAGTGAGAACATCAGACTGCACATCACCTTGTGTCCCAGTCATCACAGCCAGCATCATATTTGTATGTTGGCTGGAAAGAAAGCTCTCCCTCTGTAAAGCCTTCAAAGACTGCATTTGCATTCATTTGCCTCTTTAGTTAGGAAAGAAAAACAAAACAAAACAAAATAAAAAAGGACAAAACATTTAATTTTAAATAAACTCAAGCACAATTCCCATCTAAAAGGGACAAGCTCAGCACGGAGAAGGCTGAGCAGTGGGTGTGCAGTTTCTGAGCAGCCCCACTTGCAGGCAGGGGACAGCAGTACCTGGTCATACTGCCAGAGCTCTGGAAAAGCTTTCTCTTCCACCAGCTGCTTCACTTTTGCCACATCCAGATCCTCCAGACGATAGTTGAGGTCACCCAGCCATAAAATCACACTGCAGGAGAACACAGAGCACAAGTGTGCACGGTCTGGCCACAGGCAGGACCCAGCAGCTCCTCCCAACACTGTCAGCTGGGTGCTGTGTCTGCTTGGCCATCAGAGACAACAAGCAGCAGTGAAAACCTGAAAGTGAAGCTTTATTTTCTATTTTTTGCCGCTTTTAATTCCCGTTCTGCATCCTTGTCACTGCCTCTTGATAACTGGTGCTTCTGATATCCCAGAGATGAAACCCCCCTGGGGAAATCAGTGCACATTGCTGCCACATCCTCACTTGAAAATAAAACAAAGCTGGGAGAGCACAGGGTGGCAAGTGACTTGTCAGACCTGGACAGTGACCACCCTCAGCCCCAGGGTTCCAGTAAAGCATTTCTGACCCCTTCCCACATCCCAGCCAGGAGAACCTGGCACTCTCCTGTGTTCCTCAAGCTCTCCCTGTCCCACGGAGCGATGGGCACAGCCCACAGAGGGGGAGCATACTCATGTTTGGCAATGGTGAGAGAGGCCAAGTTGGGATCTGACTGGCGGAACTGCATCCGAGAGCAGATGTCCTGGAAGTCCTGGTTCCTCCTCTTGTATTCCTCTATGTGAGCTGCCAGGTGAGAATTCACAATGCACAGAGTAGTAGTGTTATGGAATTTAAACCTTATGGCAACACCACCTTTGTTACCCTGAAAGATAAAAGACAAGGAATTGCTCAGGAGCTTTTACACACAACAGAAGAAACAAGCATCTGCATTATCATCCACTGACTGCTTTCCAAGGAAATCTGAAGCAGCAGAAAGAAATGCCTGAGGTCCTGAATCTCACCCCTGCTTCTGCACAGCCCCTGAGAAGCACTTCCCCACTTCAGCCCAGCTTCCTTTCAGTTACAGCGGGATCCCAGGAGCTCCTGGATCTTCCTCCTATCCTCGCCAGCCCCACCACGGAAACCTCCCTTTCTTTCACACAAAGTACCTCAGAATCCAAGGAAGAAGTCCCCAGAAAACTGACAGCTTTCTTTTCCTCTGCTGCCACAGCTGGAAGGGAACCTACACAGCAGGGAAGAAGGGAGACACTCAGCTGCTTTGCTACTCTGCCATTGGCCAGCAGGGATTCACAGGCCAGCTTAATATTTGCAACCTCAGAAGTCAGTCACTTTCTTAGTTCATTTTCTAGGGATTAGTATTCATAGAGGAAGTATTTGGATCTAGATCGTTTCTCTCACCAGTGTAGTCTCTGGAAGTTTTGTTGGGCACCTCAGGCCTTTCATTTAATATGTCATTTTTCTCAGAGCCAGCAATGTCACTTTTGAGCTCTACAGGAATGACAATCTTCTCCTCTTTTCTGCATTGTTGAGGTAATTTTCCCTCAAAGAGATGAAACAAACATCTGAAAGGAGCAGAAAGAAGCATCTGCTTTGCCACCCACTGACAGCTTGAATAACCTTTCTTGTGGAAGACAAAATGGAAACTTTGCTGAGCTTTCTTTTGCCCTACCTGCTCCAGAGGTGTCAGACCAGAAATGATGGTTTCAAGACAGAAAACACAACACAATCCAGCACAACAACAACAACATCAACCTGAAGAAACCAGGAACACAAACCAAGGGTCCCTAATCAAACCTTAAAAATGAAAACAAGCTTGCTTCCTTGAAAAGAAAGCCCAGGTTGGTAGGGCCTGGCCCAGCTGCTCATCACTGCTTGCTCTTCTGGGGCTCTGCCCAGCTCCCTGCCCCCAGCTCTTCATCCATCCCTCCCTCCCTGTCCTTTGCCCATCACAACTTTGGGCTTTCACTGGCTGTCTCCCTCTCAACACTTCCCAATTCCTCCCTGACGGGTCTCAGAGCCACTGCTGTTTCTCTCTCTCTCTCTTTCTCCACATCTTTCTCTCCCTCTCCTCTCCTGGCCTTATTGTCCCTCTCTCTCCTGCAGCCTCTCCCCTTTCCTGCCTCTCCCTCCCCTCGCCCTTTCCCCTCTCTCCTGCTCCCTCTCCCACCCCTCTGTCACTCCCCTCTCCTGGGGCCTTTTCTGTCTCTCTCAGGCCCCTGGCCCGCTCTCTCTCCATCCCCCCTCTCTCCTCCTTCCCGCCCTTCTCCTCTCTCTCCCTCCCTGCCTCCCTCCTCCTCCCTCTTTGCCCCCTTCCCCTCCACCTCTTTCCCGCTCCTCACCACTCTTTGTCCTGCCTTCCCTCCCTGCCCAGATCCCCTTCCTCCTGCTCCCCCTCCCAGCTGGGCCGGGGCCGGGGCCGGGGCAGCCCCGGGGTCGGGCGGGCTCAGGCAGCAGGAGAGGAGGAGCGCCCCGGGGCGTGCTGGGAGCTGTAGTCCCGGGGCATGCTGGGAGCTGTAGTCCCGGGGCAAGCAGGGGGCTGCCCGGCGGACATCTTGGTTCCCGGCCCATGCTGGCAGGTGCTCTTTCCCCACTCTCCCCATCCCGCAGCCGGGGAAAAATTCCAGGAGGGCGGCGGGGATGAGCCAGCAGCTCCTAAAAGGCCTCCAAGTGAAGGAGGAAGCATGCAGAGGCGGGGGGGAAGCAAGGGCAGGTACCCTGGGAGGAGTAGAGAGGTGGTCGGAGCAGCTGGGGAGCAGGGCAGGAGAGCCACATCCATCCCAGGTAGGATTGAATCTTGCCGGGGTTGGAAAGAGCAATAAGAAAAGCTTTGAGAGGCACATAGGTGGGAATGAAAGGAGAAGCCAGGAAAATGTAGGCCCTCTCCTGAAGGAAATGTCAGACCTAGCTCCAGAGGATATTGAGAATGCTGAGGTTTTCCAGGACTTCCTTGCCTCAGTCTCCTCTGGGAAGTGCTCATTGCCTCATTGCAGAGGCCACAGCAGGGGAAAGCAGGGCCTGGGACAGCCAAGGAGCCCCCACTGGGGGAGAAGAAGAGCTTTGGCTCATCTAAAGAACCTGCAGGTGCACAAGTTTATGGGTGCAGTCTGAGGGGTTCAGAGGGCATTTTGGGGGTCCTGGAGGGGGCGTTTGGGGATGGGCAGAGGAGGCCCAGCTCAGGTGGAGGAACAAAGCAAAGCAAGACACTGCTCTCCCAGAGACTCTGTTTTCCTGCCATGGCCTGCAGCCAGGTCTCCACCAAAGTTGTGTTTGCCAGAGCTGCTTTGAGCAGTTGCAAAATTGTCTGCTCCTAAGTAGCTGTGTATCATGCTTTGCTTTCTGCTTCTTCAAAGCTGAAAATGATTTCTTTTGTTCTTTGGATCCAATCAGTGCAATACCCAGACTTACACAAGGATGCACTCGGCTACAGACAGCACAAATGCTCCAGTTCAGACCCCAGCTGCTCTGATCTGAGGTACAGAGGCTCTATATAGCTGGTCTGAGGAGGTAGAGAAGGTATCAGCAAGTAAAAGATGCTCAAAATTTTGCCAAGGGAAAAAAAGCCAAACCAACAACAACAACAAAAAAGAAACTAACAAAAATAATTCCTTGTTTTTGTACAGCCCTGGGGAAAGCCAATGGATTTTTCCTGGGCAAAAGTTCTGGTAAACATCAGTGGAAGAAAAGCAAGATGAATAGATGTAAACTGGACCTAAAGGAGAGGAAGAGCAATAACCTAAGAACTGTTCCTGTTTATAGTCATTAGATCCGCCATTCTTTAGCGTTTTTTTTTTTTTTTTTTTACTTCCTTCAGTGAGAACATCAGACTGCACATCACCTTGTGTCCCAGTCATCACAGCCAGCATCATATTTGTATGTTGGCTGGAAAGAAAGCTCTCCCTCTGTAAAGCCTTCAAAGACTGCATTTGCATTCATTTGCCTCTTTAGTTAGGAAAGAAAAACAAAACAAAACAAAATAAAAAAGGACAAAACATTTAATTTTAAATAAACTCAAGCACAATTCCCATCTAAAAGGGACAAGCTCAGCACGGAGAAGGCTGAGCAGTGGGTGTGCAGTTTCTGAGCAGCCCCACTTGCAGGCAGGGGACAGCAGTACCTGGTCATACTGCCAGAGCTCTGGAAAAGCTTTCTCTTCCACCAGCTGCTTCACTTTTGCCACATCCAGATCCTCCAGACGATAGTTGAGGTCACCCAGCCATAAAATCACACTGCAGGAGAACACAGAGCACAAGTGTGCACGGTCTGGCCACAGGCAGGACCCAGCAGCTCCTCCCAACACTGTCAGCTGGGTGCTGTGTCTGCTTGGCCATCAGAGACAACAAGCAGCAGTGAAAACCTGAAAGTGAAGCTTTATTTTCTATTTTTTGCCGCTTTTAATTCCCGTTCTGCATCCTTGTCACTGCCTCTTGATAACTGGTGCTTCTGATATCCCAGAGATGAAACCCCCCTGGGGAAATCAGTGCACATTGCTGCCACATCCTCACTTGAAAATAAAACAAAGCTGGGAGAGCACAGGGTGGCAAGTGACTTGTCAGACCTGGACAGTGACCACCCTCAGCCCCAGGGTTCCAGTAAAGCATTTCTGACCCCTTCCCACATCCCAGCCAGGAGAACCTGGCACTCTCCTGTGTTCCTCAAGCTCTCCCTGTCCCACGGAGCGATGGGCACAGCCCACAGAGGGGGAGCATACTCATGTTTGGCAATGGTGAGAGAGGCCAAGTTGGGATCTGACTGGCGGAACTGCATCCGAGAGCAGATGTCCTGGAAGTCCTGGTTCCTCCTCTTGTATTCCTCTATGTGAGCTGCCAGGTGAGAATTCACAATGCACAGAGTAGTAGTGTTATGGAATTTAAACCTTATGGCAACACCACCTTTGTTACCCTGAAAGATAAAAGACAAGGAATTGCTCAGGAGCTTTTACACACAACAGAAGAAACAAGCATCTGCATTATCATCCACTGACTGCTTTCCAAGGAAATCTGAAGCAGCAGAAAGAAATGCCTGAGGTCCTGAATCTCACCCCTGCTTCTGCACAGCCCCTGAGAAGCACTTCCCCACTTCAGCCCAGCTTCCTTTCAGTTACAGCGGGATCCCAGGAGCTCCTGGATCTTCCTCCTATCCTCGCCAGCCCCACCACGGAAACCTCCCTTTCTTTCACACAAAGTACCTCAGAATCCAAGGAAGAAGTCCCCAGAAAACTGACAGCTTTCTTTTCCTCTGCTGCCACAGCTGGAAGGGAACCTACACAGCAGGGAAGAAGGGAGACACTCAGCTGCTTTGCTACTCTGCCATTGGCCAGCAGGGATTCACAGGCCAGCTTAATATTTGCAACCTCAGAAGTCAGTCACTTTCTTAGTTCATTTTCTAGGGATTAGTATTCATAGAGGAAGTATTTGGATCTAGATCGTTTCTCTCACCAGTGTAGTCTCTGGAAGTTTTGTTGGGCACCTCAGGCCTTTCATTTAATATGTCATTTTTCTCAGAGCCAGCAATGTCACTTTTGAGCTCTACAGGAATGACAATCTTCTCCTCTTTTCTGCATTGTTGAGGTAATTTTCCCTCAAAGAGATGAAACAAACATCTGAAAGGAGCAGAAAGAAGCATCTGCTTTGCCACCCACTGACAGCTTGAATAACCTTTCTTGTGGAAGACAAAATGGAAACTTTGCTGAGCTTTCTTTTGCCCTACCTGCTCCAGAGGTGTCAGACCAGAAATGATGGTTTCAAGACAGAAAACACAACACAATCCAGCACAACAACAACAACATCAACCTGAAGAAACCAGGAACACAAACCAAGGGTCCCTAATCAAACCTTAAAAATGAAAACAAGCTTGCTTCCTTGAAAAGAAAGCCCAGGTTGGTAGGGCCTGGCCCAGCTGCTCATCACTGCTTGCTCTTCTGGGGCTCTGCCCAGCTCCCTGCCCCCAGCTCTTCATCCCTCCCTCCCTGTCCTTTGCCCATCACAACTTTGGGCTTTCACTGGCTGTCTCCCTCTCAACACTTCCCAATTCCTCCCTGACGGGTCTCAGAGCCACTGCTGTTTCTCTCTCTCTCTTTCTCCACATCTTTCTCTCCCTCTCCTCTCCTGGCCTTATTGTCCCTCTCTCTCCTGCAGCCTCTCCCCTTTCCTGCCTCTCCCTCCCCTCGCCCTTTCCCCTCTCTCCTGCTCCCTCTCCCACCCCTCTGTCACTCCCCTCTCCTGGGGCCTTTTCTGTCTCTCTCAGGCCCCTGGCCCGCTCTCTCTCCATCCCCCCTCTCTCCTCCTTCCCGCCCTTCTCCTCTCTCTCCCTCCCTGCCTCCCTCCTCCTCCCTCTTTGCCCCCTTCCCCTCCACCTCTTTCCCGCTCCTCACCACTCTTTGTCCTGCCTTCCCTCCCTGCCCAGATCCCCTTCCTCCTGCTCCCCCTCCCAGCTGGGCCGGGGCCGGGGCCGGGGCAGCCCCGGGGTCGGGCGGGCTCAGGCAGCAGGAGAGGAGGAGCGCCCCGGGGCGTGCTGGGAGCTGTAGTCCCGGGGCGTGCTGGGAGCTGTAGTCCCGGGGCAAGCAGGGGGCTGCCCGGCGGACATCTTGGTTCCCGGCCCATGCTGGCAGGTGCTCTTTCCCCACTCTCCCCATCCCGCAGCCGGGGAAAAATTCCAGGAGGGCGGCGGGGATGAGCCAGCAGCTCCTAAAAGGCCTCCAAGTGAAGGAGGAAGCATGCAGAGGCGGGGGGGAAGCAAGGGCAGGTACCCTGGGAGGAGTAGAGAGGTGGTCGGAGCAGCTGGGGAGCAGGGCAGGAGAGCCACATCCATCCCAGGTAGGATTGAATCTTGCCGGGGTTGGAAAGAGCAATAAGAAAAGCTTTGAGAGGCACATAGGTGGGAATGAAAGGAGAAGCCAGGAAAATGTAGGCCCTCTCCTGAAGGAAATGTCAGACCTAGCTCCAGAGGATATTGAGAATGCTGAGGTTTTCCAGGACTTCCTTGCCTCAGTCTCCTCTGGGAAGTGCTCATTGCCTCATTGCAGAGGCCACAGCAGGGGAAAGCAGGGCCTGGGGCAGCCAAGGAGCCCCCACTGGGGGAGAAGAAGAGCTTTGGCTCATCTAAAGAACCTGCAGGTGCACAAGTTTATGGGTGCAGTCTGAGGGGTTCAGAGGGCATTTTGGGGGTCCTGGAGGGGGCGTTTGGGGATGGGCAGAGGAGGCCCAGCTCAGGTGGAGGAACAAAGCAAAGCAAGACACTGCTCTCCCAGAGACTCTGTTTTCCTGCCATGGCCTGCAGCCAGGTCTCCACCAAAGTTGTGTTTGCCAGAGCTGCTTTGAGCAGTTGCAAAATTGTCTGCTCTTAAGTAGCTCTGTATCATGCTTTGCTTTCTGCTTCTTCAAAGCTGAAAATGATTTCTTTTGTTCTTTGGATCCAATCAGTGCAATACCCAGACTTACACAAGGATGCACTCGGCTACAGACAGCACAAATGCTCCAGTTCAGACCCCAGCTGCTCTGATCTGAGGTACAGAGGCTCTATATAGCTGGTCTGAGGAGGTAGAGAAGGTATCAGCAAGTAAAAGATGCTCAAAATTTTGCCAAGGGAAAAAAAGCCAAACCAACAACAACAACAAAAAAGAAACTAACAAAAATAATTCCTTGTTTTTGTACAGCCCTGGGGAAAGCCAATGGATTTTTCCTGGGCAAAAGTTCTGGTAAACATCAGTGGAAGAAAAGCAAGATGAATAGATGTAAACTGGACCTAAAGGAGAGGAAGAGCAATAACCTAAGAACTGTTCCTGTTTATAGTCATTAGATCTGCCATTCTTTAGCTTTTTTTTTTTTTTTTTTTTACTTCCTTCAGTGAGAACATCAGACTGCACATCACCTTGTGTCCCAGTCATCACAGCCAGCATCATATTTGTATGTTGGCTGGAAAGAAAGCTCTCCCTCTGTAAAGCCTTCAAAGACTGCATTTGCATTCATTTGCCTCTTTAGTTAGGAAAGAAAAACAAAACAAAACAAAATAAAAAAGGACAAAACATTTAATTTTAAATAAACTCAAGCACAATTCCCATCTAAAAGGGACAAGCTCAGCACGGAGAAGGCTGAGCAGTGGGTGTGCAGTTTCTGAGCAGCCCCACTTGCAGGCAGGGGACAGCAGTACCTGGTCATACTGCCAGAGCTCTGGAAAAGCTTTCTCTTCCACCAGCTGCTTCACTTTTGCCACATCCAGATCCTCCAGACGATAGTTGAGGTCACCCAGCCATAAAATCACACTGCAGGAGAACACAGAGCACAAGTGTGCACGGTCTGGCCACAGGCAGGACCCAGCAGCTCCTCCCAACACTGTCAGCTGGGTGCTGTGTCTGCTTGGCCATCAGAGACAACAAGCAGCAGTGAAAACCTGAAAGTGAAGCTTTATTTTCTATTTTTTGCCGCTTTTAATTCCCGTTCTGCATCCTTGTCACTGCCTCTTGATAACTGGTGCTTCTGATATCCCAGAGATGAAACCCCCCTGGGGAAATCAGTGCACATTGCTGCCACATCCTCACTTGAAAATAAAACAAAGCTGGGAGAGCACAGGGTGGCAAGTGACTTGTCAGACCTGGACAGTGACCACCCTCAGCCCCAGGGTTCCAGTAAAGCATTTCTGACCCCTTCCCACATCCCAGCCAGGAGAACCTGGCACTCTCCTGTGTTCCTCAAGCTCTCCCTGTCCCACGGAGCGATGGGCACAGCCCACAGAGGGGGAGCATACTCATGTTTGGCAATGGTGAGAGAGGCCAAGTTGGGATCTGACTGGCGGAACCGCATCCGAGAGCAGATGTCCTGGAAGTCCTGGTTCCTCCTCTTGTATTCCTCTATGTGAGCTGCCAGGTGAGAATTCACAATGCACAGAGTAGTAGTGTTATGGAATTTAAACCTTATGGCAACACCACCTTTGTTACCCTGAAAGATAAAAGACAAGGAATTGCTCAGGAGCTTTTACACACAACAGAAGAAACAAGCATCTGCATTATCATCCACTGACTGCTTTCCAAGGAAATCTGAAGCAGCAGAAAGAAATGCCTGAGGTCCTGAATCTCACCCCTGCTTCTGCACAGCCCCTGAGAAGCACTTCCCCACTTCAGCCCAGCTTCCTTTCAGTTACAGCGGGATCCCAGGAGCTCCTGGATCTTCCTCCTATCCTCGCCAGCCCCACCACGGAAACCTCCCTTTCTTTCACACAAAGTACCTCAGAATCCAAGGAAGAAGTCCCCAGAAAACTGACAGCTTTCTTTTCCTCTGCTGCCACAGCTGGAAGGGAACCTACACAGCAGGGAAGAAGGGAGACACTCAGCTGCTTTGCTACTCTGCCATTGGCCAGCAGGGATTCACAGGCCAGCTTAATATTTGCAACCTCAGAAGTCAGTCACTTTCTTAGTTCATTTTCTAGGGATTAGTATTCATAGAGGAAGTATTTGGATCTAGATCGTTTCTCTCACCAGTGTAGTCTCTGGAAGTTTTGTTGGGCACCTCAGGCCTTTCATTTAATATGTCATTTTTCTCAGAGCCAGCAATGTCACTTTTGAGCTCTACAGGAATGACAATCTTCTCCTCTTTTCTGCATTGTTGAGGTAATTTTCCCTCAAAGAGATGAAACAAACATCTGAAAGGAGCAGAAAGAAGCATCTGCTTTGCCACCCACTGACAGCTTGAATAACCTTTCTTGTGGAAGACAAAATGGAAACTTTGCTGAGCTTTCTTTTGCCCTACCTGCTCCAGAGGTGTCAGACCAGAAATGATGGTTTCAAGACAGAAAACACAACACAATCCAGCACAACAACAACAACATCAACCTGAAGAAACCAGGAACACAAACCAAGGGTCCCTAATCAAACCTTAAAAATGAAAACAAGCTTGCTTCCTTGAAAAGAAAGCCCAGGTTGGTAGGGCCTGGCCCAGCTGCTCATCACTGCTTGCTCTTCTGGGGCTCTGCCCAGCTCCCTGCCCCCAGCTCTTCATCCATCCCTCCCTCCCTGTCCTTTGCCCATCACAACTTTGGGCTTTCACTGGCTGTCTCCCTCTCAACACTTCCCAATTCCTCCCTGACGGGTCTCAGAGCCACTGCTGTTTCTCTCTCTCTCTCTTTCTCCACATCTTTCTCTCCCTCTCCTCTCCTGGCCTTATTGTCCCTCTCTCTCCTGCAGCCTCTCCCCTTTCCTGCCTCTCCCTCCCCTCGCCCTTTCCCCTCTCTCCTGCTCCCTCTCCCACCCCTCTGTCACTCCCCTCTCCTGGGGCCTTTTCTGTCTCTCTCAGGCCCCTGGCCCGCTCTCTCTCCATCCCCCCTCTCTCCTCCTTCCCGCCCTTCTCCTCTCTCTCCCTCCCTGCCTCCCTCCTCCTCCCTCTTTGCCCCCTTCCCCTCCACCTCTTTCCCGCTCCTCACCACTCTTTGTCCTGCCTTCCCTCCCTGCCCAGATCCCCTTCCTCCTGCTCCCCCTCCCAGCTGGGCCGGGGCCGGGGCCGGGGCAGCCCCGGGGTCGGGCGGGCTCAGGCAGCAGGAGAGGAGGAGCGCCCCGGGGCGTGCTGGGAGCTGTAGTCCCGGGGCGTGCTGGGAGCTGTAGTCCCGGGGCAAGCAGGGGGCTGCCCGGCGGACATCTTGGTTCCCGGCCCATGCTGGCAGGTGCTCTTTCCCCACTCTCCCCATCCCGCAGCCGGGGAAAAATTCCAGGAGGGCGGCGGGGATGAGCCAGCAGCTCCTAAAAGGCCTCCAAGTGAAGGAGGAAGCATGCAGAGGCGGGGGGGAAGCAAGGGCAGGTACCCTGGGAGGAGTAGAGAGGTGGTCGGAGCAGCTGGGGAGCAGGGCAGGAGAGCCACATCCATCCCAGGTAGGATTGAATCTTGCCGGGGTTGGAAAGAGCAATAAGAAAAGCTTTGAGAGGCACATAGGTGGGAATGAAAGGAGAAGCCAGGAAAATGTAGGCCCTCTCCTGAAGGAAATGTCAGACCTAGCTCCAGAGGATATTGAGAATGCTGAGGTTTTCCAGGACTTCCTTGCCTCAGTCTCCTCTGGGAAGTGCTCATTGCCTCATTGCAGAGGCCACAGCAGGGGAAAGCAGGGCCTGGGACAGCCAAGGAGCCCCCACTGGGGGAGAAGAAGAGCTTTGGCTCATCTAAAGAACCTGCAGGTGCACAAGTTTATGGGTGCAGTCTGAGGGGTTCAGAGGGCATTTTGGGGGTCCTGGAGGGGGCGTTTGGGGATGGGCAGAGGAGGCCCAGCTCAGGTGGAGGAACAAAGCAAAGCAAGACACTGCTCTCCCAGAGACTCTGTTTTCCTGCCATGGCCTGCAGCCAGGTCTCCACCAAAGTTGTGTTTGCCAGAGCTGCTTTGAGCAGTTGCAAAATTGTCTGCTCTTAAGTAGCTCTGTATCATGCTTTGCTTTCTGCTTCTTCAAAGCTGAAAATGATTTCTTTTGTTCTTTGGATCCAATCAGTGCAATACCCAGACTTACACAAGGATGCACTCGGCTACAGACAGCACAAATGCTCCAGTTCAGACCCCAGCTGCTCTGATCTGAGGTACAGAGGCTCTATATAGCTGGTCTGAGGAGGTAGAGAAGGTATCAGCAAGTAAAAGATGCTCAAAATTTTGCCAAGGGAAAAAAAGCCAAACCAACAACAACAACAAAAAAGAAACTAACAAAAATAATTCCTTGTTTTTGTACAGCCCTGGGGAAAGCCAATGGATTTTTCCTGGGCAAAAGTTCTGGTAAACATCAGTGGAAGAAAAGCAAGATGAATAGATGTAAACTGGACCTAAAGGAGAGGAAGAGCAATAACCTAAGAACTGTTCCTGTTTATAGTCATTAGATCTGCCATTCTTTAGCTTTTTTTTTTTTTTTTTTTTACTTCCTTCAGTGAGAACATCAGACTGCACATCACCTTGTGTCCCAGTCATCACAGCCAGCATCATATTTGTATGTTGGCTGGAAAGAAAGCTCTCCCTCTGTAAAGCCTTCAAAGACTGCATTTGCATTCATTTGCCTCTTTAGTTAGGAAAGAAAAACAAAACAAAACAAAATAAAAAAGGACAAAACATTTAATTTTAAATAAACTCAAGCACAATTCCCATCTAAAAGGGACAAGCTCAGCACGGAGAAGGCTGAGCAGTGGGTGTGCAGTTTCTGAGCAGCCCCACTTGCAGGCAGGGGACAGCAGTACCTGGTCATACTGCCAGAGCTCTGGAAAAGCTTTCTCTTCCACCAGCTGCTTCACTTTTGCCACATCCAGATCCTCCAGACGATAGTTGAGGTCACCCAGCCATAAAATCACACTGCAGGAGAACACAGAGCACAAGTGTGCACGGTCTGGCCACAGGCAGGACCCAGCAGCTCCTCCCAACACTGTCAGCTGGGTGCTGTGTCTGCTTGGCCATCAGAGACAACAAGCAGCAGTGAAAACCTGAAAGTGAAGCTTTATTTTCTATTTTTTGCCGCTTTTAATTCCCGTTCTGCATCCTTGTCACTGCCTCTTGATAACTGGTGCTTCTGATATCCCAGAGATGAAACCCCCCTGGGGAAATCAGTGCACATTGCTGCCACATCCTCACTTGAAAATAAAACAAAGCTGGGAGAGCACAGGGTGGCAAGTGACTTGTCAGACCTGGACAGTGACCACCCTCAGCCCCAGGGTTCCAGTAAAGCATTTCTGACCCCTTCCCACATCCCAGCCAGGAGAACCTGGCACTCTCCTGTGTTCCTCAAGCTCTCCCTGTCCCACGGAGCGATGGGCACAGCCCACAGAGGGGGAGCATACTCATGTTTGGCAATGGTGAGAGAGGCCAAGTTGGGATCTGACTGGCGGAACCGCATCCGAGAGCAGATGTCCTGGAAGTCCTGGTTCCTCCTCTTGTATTCCTCTATGTGAGCTGCCAGGTGAGAATTCACAATGCACAGAGTAGTAGTGTTATGGAATTTAAACCTTATGGCAACACCACCTTTGTTACCCTGAAAGATAAAAGACAAGGAATTGCTCAGGAGCTTTTACACACAACAGAAGAAACAAGCATCTGCATTATCATCCACTGACTGCTTTCCAAGGAAATCTGAAGCAGCAGAAAGAAATGCCTGAGGTCCTGAATCTCACCCCTGCTTCTGCACAGCCCCTGAGAAGCACTTCCCCACTTCAGCCCAGCTTCCTTTCAGTTACAGCGGGATCCCAGGAGCTCCTGGATCTTCCTCCTATCCTCGCCAGCCCCACCACGGAAACCTCCCTTTCTTTCACACAAAGTACCTCAGAATCCAAGGAAGAAGTCCCCAGAAAACTGACAGCTTTCTTTTCCTCTGCTGCCACAGCTGGAAGGGAACCTACACAGCAGGGAAGAAGGGAGACACTCAGCTGCTTTGCTACTCTGCCATTGGCCAGCAGGGATTCACAGGCCAGCTTAATATTTGCAACCTCAGAAGTCAGTCACTTTCTTAGTTCATTTTCTAGGGATTAGTATTCATAGAGGAAGTATTTGGATCTAGATCGTTTCTCTCACCAGTGTAGTCTCTGGAAGTTTTGTTGGGCACCTCAGGCCTTTCATTTAATATGTCATTTTTCTCAGAGCCAGCAATGTCACTTTTGAGCTCTACAGGAATGACAATCTTCTCCTCTTTTCTGCATTGTTGAGGTAATTTTCCCTCAAAGAGATGAAACAAACATCTGAAAGGAGCAGAAAGAAGCATCTGCTTTGCCACCCACTGACAGCTTGAATAACCTTTCTTGTGGAAGACAAAATGGAAACTTTGCTGAGCTTTCTTTTGCCCTACCTGCTCCAGAGGTGTCAGACCAGAAATGATGGTTTCAAGACAGAAAACACAACACAATCCAGCACAACAACAACAACATCAACCTGAAGAAACCAGGAACACAAACCAAGGGTCCCTAATCAAACCTTAAAAATGAAAACAAGCTTGCTTCCTTGAAAAGAAAGCCCAGGTTGGTAGGGCCTGGCCCAGCTGCTCATCACTGCTTGCTCTTCTGGGGCTCTGCCCAGCTCCCTGCCCCCAGCTCTTCATCCATCCCTCCCTCCCTGTCCTTTGCCCATCACAACTTTGGGCTTTCACTGGCTGTCTCCCTCTCAACACTTCCCAATTCCTCCCTGACGGGTCTCAGAGCCACTGCTGTTTCTCTCTCTCTCTCTTTCTCCACATCTTTCTCTCCCTCTCCTCTCCTGGCCTTATTGTCCCTCTCTCTCCTGCAGCCTCTCCCCTTTCCTGCCTCTCCCTCCCCTCGCCCTTTCCCCTCTCTCCTGCTCCCTCTCCCACCCCTCTGTCACTCCCCTCTCCTGGGGCCTTTTCTGTCTCTCTCAGGCCCCTGGCCCGCTCTCTCTCCATCCCCCCTCTCTCCTCCTTCCCGCCCTTCTCCTCTCTCTCCCTCCCTGCCTCCCTCCTCCTCCCTCTTTGCCCCCTTCCCCTCCACCTCTTTCCCGCTCCTCACCACTCTTTGTCCTGCCTTCCCTCCCTGCCCAGATCCCCTTCCTCCTGCTCCCCCTCCCAGCTGGGCCGGGGCCGGGGCCGGGGCAGCCCCGGGGTCGGGCGGGCTCAGGCAGCAGGAGAGGAGGAGCGCCCCGGGGCGTGCTGGGAGCTGTAGTCCCGGGGCGTGCTGGGAGCTGTAGTCCCGGGGCAAGCAGGGGGCTGCCCGGCGGACATCTTGGTTCCCGGCCCATGCTGGCAGGTGCTCTTTCCCCACTCTCCCCATCCCGCAGCCGGGGAAAAATTCCAGGAGGGCGGCGGGGATGAGCCAGCAGCTCCTAAAAGGCCTCCAAGTGAAGGAGGAAGCATGCAGAGGCGGGGGGGAAGCAAGGGCAGGTACCCTGGGAGGAGTAGAGAGGTGGTCGGAGCAGCTGGGGAGCAGGGCAGGAGAGCCACATCCATCCCAGGTAGGATTGAATCTTGCCGGGGTTGGAAAGAGCAATAAGAAAAGCTTTGAGAGGCACATAGGTGGGAATGAAAGGAGAAGCCAGGAAAATGTAGGCCCTCTCCTGAAGGAAATGTCAGACCTAGCTCCAGAGGATATTGAGAATGCTGAGGTTTTCCAGGACTTCCTTGCCTCAGTCTCCTCTGGGAAGTGCTCATTGCCTCATTGCAGAGGCCACAGCAGGGGAAAGCAGGGCCTGGGACAGCCAAGGAGCCCCCACTGGGGGAGAAGAAGAGCTTTGGCTCATCTAAAGAACCTGCAGGTGCACAAGTTTATGGGTGCAGTCTGAGGGGTTCAGAGGGCATTTTGGGGGTCCTGGAGGGGGCGTTTGGGGATGGGCAGAGGAGGCCCAGCTCAGGTGGAGGAACAAAGCAAAGCAAGACACTGCTCTCCCAGAGACTCTGTTTTCCTGCCATGGCCTGCAGCCAGGTCTCCTCCAAAGTTGTGTTTGCCAGAGCTGCTTTGAGCAGTTGCAAAATTGTCTGCTCTTAAGTAGCTCTGTATCATGCTTTGCTTTCTGCTTCTTCAAAGCTGAAAATGATTTCTTTTGTTCTTTGGATCCAATCAGTGCAATACCCAGACTTACACAAGGATGCACTCGGCTACAGACAGCACAAATGCTCCATTTCAGACCCCAGCTGCTCTGATCTGAGGTACAGAGGCTCTATATAGCTGGTCTGAGGAGGTAGAGAAGGTATCAGCAAGTAAAAGATGCTCAAAATTTTGCCAAGGGAAAAAAAGCCAAACCAACAACAACAACAAAGAAGAAACTAACAAAAATAATTCCTTGTTTTTCTACAGCCCTGGGGAAAGCCAATGGATTTTTCCTGGGAAAAAGTTCTGGTAAACATCAGTGGAAGAAAAGCAAGATGAATAGATGTAAACTGGACCTAAAGGAGAGGAAGAGCAATAACCTAAGAACTGTTCCTGTTTATAGTCATTAGATCTGCCATTCTTTAGCTTTTTTTTTTTTTTTTTTTTTACTTCCTTCAGTGAGAACATCAGACTGCACATCACCTTGTGTCCCAGTCATCACAGCCAGCATCATATTTGTATGTTGGCTGGAAAGAAAGCTCTCCCTCTGTAAAGCCTTCAAAGACTGCATTTGCATTCATTTGCCTCTTTAGTTAGGAAAGAAAAACAAAACAAAACAAAATAAAAAAGGACAAAACATTTAATTTTAAATAAACTCAAGCACAATTCCCATCTAAAAGGGACAAGCTCAGCACGGAGAAGGCTGAGCAGTGGGTGTGCAGTTTCTGAGCAGCCCCACTTGCAGGCAGGGGACAGCAGTACCTGGTCATACTGCCAGAGCTCTGGAAAAGCTTTCTCTTCCACCAGCTGCTTCACTTTTGCCACATCCAGATCCTCCAGACGATAGTTGAGGTCACCCAGCCATAAAATCACACTGCAGGAGAACACAGAGCACAAGTGTGCACGGTCTGGCCACAGGCAGGACCCAGCAGCTCCTCCCAACACTGTCAGCTGGGTGCTGTGTCTGCTTGGCCATCAGAGACAACAAGCAGCAGTGAAAACCTGAAAGTGAAGCTTTATTTTCTATTTTTTGCCGCTTTTAATTCCCGTTCTGCATCCTTGTCACTGCCTCTTGATAACTGGTGCTTCTGATATCCCAGAGATGAAACCCCCCTGGGGAAATCAGTGCACATTGCTGCCACATCCTCACTTGAAAATAAAACAAAGCTGGGAGAGCACAGGGTGGCAAGTGACTTGTCAGACCTGGACAGTGACCACCCTCAGCCCCAGGGTTCCAGTAAAGCATTTCTGACCCCTTCCCACATCCCAGCCAGGAGAACCTGGCACTCTCCTGTGTTCCTCAAGCTCTCCCTGTCCCACGGAGCGATGGGCACAGCCCACAGAGGGGGAGCATACTCATGTTTGGCAATGGTGAGAGAGGCCAAGTTGGGATCTGACTGGCGGAACCGCATCCGAGAGCAGATGTCCTGGAAGTCCTGGTTCCTCCTCTTGTATTCCTCTATGTGAGCTGCCAGGTGAGAATTCACAATGCACAGAGTAGTAGTGTTATGGAATTTAAACCTTATGGCAACACCACCTTTGTTACCCTGAAAGATAAAAGACAAGGAATTGCTCAGGAGCTTTTACACACAACAGAAGAAACAAGCATCTGCATTATCATCCACTGACTGCTTTCCAAGGAAATCTGAAGCAGCAGAAAGAAATGCCTGAGGTCCTGAATCTCACCCCTGCTTCTGCACAGCCCCTGAGAAGCACTTCCCCACTTCAGCCCAGCTTCCTTTCAGTTACAGCGGGATCCCAGGAGCTCCTGGATCTTCCTCCTATCCTCGCCAGCCCCACCACGGAAACCTCCCTTTCTTTCACACAAAGTACCTCAGAATCCAAGGAAGAAGTCCCCAGAAAACTGACAGCTTTCTTTTCCTCTGCTGCCACAGCTGGAAGGGAACCTACACAGCAGGGAAGAAGGGAGACACTCAGCTGCTTTGCTACTCTGCCATTGGCCAGCAGGGATTCACAGGCCAGCTTAATATTTGCAACCTCAGAAGTCAGTCACTTTCTTAGTTCATTTTCTAGGGATTAGTATTCATAGAGGAAGTATTTGGATCTAGATCGTTTCTCTCACCAGTGTAGTCTCTGGAAGTTTTGTTGGGCACCTCAGGCCTTTCATTTAATATGTCATTTTTCTCAGAGCCAGCAATGTCACTTTTGAGCTCTACAGGAATGACAATCTTCTCCTCTTTTCTGCATTGTTGAGGTAATTTTCCCTCAAAGAGATGAAACAAACATCTGAAAGGAGCAGAAAGAAGCATCTGCTTTGCCACCCACTGACAGCTTGAATAACCTTTCTTGTGGAAGACAAAATGGAAACTTTGCTGAGCTTTCTTTTGCCCTACCTGCTCCAGAGGTGTCAGACCAGAAATGATGGTTTCAAGACAGAAAACACAACACAATCCAGCACAACAACAACAACATCAACCTGAAGAAACCAGGAACACAAACCAAGGGTCCCTAATCAAACCTTAAAAATGAAAACAAGCTTGCTTCCTTGAAAAGAAAGCCCAGGTTGGTAGGGCCTGGCCCAGCTGCTCATCACTGCTTGCTCTTCTGGGGCTCTGCCCAGCTCCCTGCCCCCAGCTCTTCATCCATCCCTCCCTCCCTGTCCTTTGCCCATCACAACTTTGGGCTTTCACTGGCTGTCTCCCTCTCAACACTTCCCAATTCCTCCCTGACGGGTCTCAGAGCCACTGCTGTTTCTCTCTCTCTCTCTTTCTCCACATCTTTCTCTCCCTCTCCTCTCCTGGCCTTATTGTCCCTCTCTCTCCTGCAGCCTCTCCCCTTTCCTGCCTCTCCCTCCCCTCGCCCTTTCCCCTCTCTCCTGCTCCCTCTCCCACCCCTCTGTCACTCCCCTCTCCTGGGGCCTTTTCTGTCTCTCTCAGGCCCCTGGCCCGCTCTCTCTCCATCCCCCCTCTCTCCTCCTTCCCGCCCTTCTCCTCTCTCTCCCTCCCTGCCTCCCTCCTCCTCCCTCTTTGCCCCCTTCCCCTCCACCTCTTTCCCGCTCCTCACCACTCTTTGTCCTGCCTTCCCTCCCTGCCCAGATCCCCTTCCTCCTGCTCCCCCTCCCAGCTGGGCCGGGGCCGGGGCCGGGGCAGCCCCGGGGTCGGGCGGGCTCAGGCAGCAGGAGAGGAGGAGCGCCCCGGGGCGTGCTGGGAGCTGTAGTCCCGGGGCGTGCTGGGAGCTGTAGTCCCGGGGCAAGCAGGGGGCTGCCCGGCGGACATCTTGGTTCCCGGCCCATGCTGGCAGGTGCTCTTTCCCCACTCTCCCCATCCCGCAGCCGGGGAAAAATTCCAGGAGGGCGGCGGGGATGAGCCAGCAGCTCCTAAAAGGCCTCCAAGTGAAGGAGGAAGCATGCAGAGGCGGGGGGGAAGCAAGGGCAGGTACCCTGGGAGGAGTAGAGAGGTGGTCGGAGCAGCTGGGGAGCAGGGCAGGAGAGCCACATCCATCCCAGGTAGGATTGAATCTTGCCGGGGTTGGAAAGAGCAATAAGAAAAGCTTTGAGAGGCACATAGGTGGGAATGAAAGGAGAAGCCAGGAAAATGTAGGCCCTCTCCTGAAGGAAATGTCAGACCTAGCTCCAGAGGATATTGAGAATGCTGAGGTTTTCCAGGACTTCCTTGCCTCAGTCTCCTCTGGGAAGTGCTCATTGCCTCATTGCAGAGGCCACAGCAGGGGAAAGCAGGGCCTGGGACAGCCAAGGAGCCCCCACTGGGGGAGAAGAAGAGCTTTGGCTCATCTAAAGAACCTGCAGGTGCACAAGTTTATGGGTGCAGTCTGAGGGGTTCAGAGGGCATTTTGGGGGTCCTGGAGGGGGCGTTTGGGGATGGGCAGAGGAGGCCCAGCTCAGGTGGAGGAACAAAGCAAAGCAAGACACTGCTCTCCCAGAGACTCTGTTTTCCTGCCATGGCCTGCAGCCAGGTCTCCTCCAAAGTTGTGTTTGCCAGAGCTGCTTTGAGCAGTTGCAAAATTGTCTGCTCTTAAGTAGCTCTGTATCATGCTTTGCTTTCTGCTTCTTCAAAGCTGAAAATGATTTCTTTTGTTCTTTGGATCCAATCAGTGCAATACCCAGACTTACACAAGGATGCACTCGGCTACAGACAGCACAAATGCTCCATTTCAGACCCCAGCTGCTCTGATCTGAGGTACAGAGGCTCTATATAGCTGGTCTGAGGAGGTAGAGAAGGTATCAGCAAGTAAAAGATGCTCAAAATTTTGCCAAGGGAAAAAAAGCCAAACCAACAACAACAACAAAGAAGAAACTAACAAAAATAATTCCTTGTTTTTCTACAGCCCTGGGGAAAGCCAATGGATTTTTCCTGGGAAAAAGTTCTGGTAAACATCAGTGGAAGAAAAGCAAGATGAATAGATGTAAACTGGACCTAAAGGAGAGGAAGAGCAATAACCTAAGAACTGTTCCTGTTTATAGTCATTAGATCTGCCATTCTTTAGCTTTTTTTTTTTTTTTTTTTTTACTTCCTTCAGTGAGAACATCAGACTGCACATCACCTTGTGTCCCAGTCATCACAGCCAGCATCATATTTGTATGTTGGCTGGAAAGAAAGCTCTCCCTCTGTAAAGCCTTCAAAGACTGCATTTGCATTCATTTGCCTCTTTAGTTAGGAAAGAAAAACAAAACAAAACAAAATAAAAAAGGACAAAACATTTAATTTTAAATAAACTCAAGCACAATTCCCATCTAAAAGGGACAAGCTCAGCACGGAGAAGGCTGAGCAGTGGGTGTGCAGTTTCTGAGCAGCCCCACTTGCAGGCAGGGGACAGCAGTACCTGGTCATACTGCCAGAGCTCTGGAAAAGCTTTCTCTTCCACCAGCTGCTTCACTTTTGCCACATCCAGATCCTCCAGACGATAGTTGAGGTCACCCAGCCATAAAATCACACTGCAGGAGAACACAGAGCACAAGTGTGCACGGTCTGGCCACAGGCAGGACCCAGCAGCTCCTCCCAACACTGTCAGCTGGGTGCTGTGTCTGCTTGGCCATCAGAGACAACAAGCAGCAGTGAAAACCTGAAAGTGAAGCTTTATTTTCTATTTTTTGCCGCTTTTAATTCCCGTTCTGCATCCTTGTCACTGCCTCTTGATAACTGGTGCTTCTGATATCCCAGAGATGAAATCCCCCTGGGGAAATCAGTGCACATTGCTGCCACATCCTCACTTGAAAATAAAACAAAGCTGGGAGAGCACAGGGTGGCAAGTGACTTGTCAGACCTGGACAGTGACCACCCTCAGCCCCAGGGTTCCAGTAAAGCATTTCTGACCCCTTCCCACATCCCAGCCAGGAGAACCTGGCACTCTCCTGTGTTCCTCAAGCTCTCCCTGTCCCACGGAGCGATGGGCACAGCCCACAGAGGGGGAGCATACTCATGTTTGGCAATGGTGAGAGAGGCCAAGTTGGGATCTGACTGGCGGAACTGCATCCGAGAGCAGATGTCCTGGAAGTCCTGGTTCCTCCTCTTGTATTCCTCTATGTGAGCTGCCAGGTGAGAATTCACAATGCACAGAGTAGTAGTGTTATGGAATTTAAACCTTATGGCAACACCACCTTTGTTACCCTGAAAGATAAAAGACAAGGAATTGCTCAGGAGCTTTTACACACAACAGAAGAAACAAGCATCTGCATTATCATCCACTGACTGCTTTCCAAGGAAATCTGAAGCAGCAGAAAGAAATGCCTGAGGTCCTGAATCTCACCCCTGCTTCTGCACAGCCCCTGAGAAGCACTTCCCCACTTCAGCCCAGCTTCCTTTCAGTTACAGCGGGATCCCAGGAGCTCCTGGATCTTCCTCCTATCCTCGCCAGCCCCACCACGGAAACCTCCCTTTCTTTCACACAAAGTACCTCAGAATCCAAGGAAGAAGTCCCCAGAAAACTGACAGCTTTCTTTTCCTCTGCTGCCACAGCTGGAAGGGAACCTACACAGCAGGGAAGAAGGGAGACACTCAGCTGCTTTGCTACTCTGCCATTGGCCAGCAGGGATTCACAGGCCAGCTTAATATTTGCAACCTCAGAAGTCAGTCACTTTCTTAGTTCATTTTCTAGGGATTAGTATTCATAGAGGAAGTATTTGGATCTAGATCGTTTCTCTCACCAGTGTAGTCTCTGGAAGTTTTGTTGGGCACCTCAGGCCTTTCATTTAATATGTCATTTTTCTCAGAGCCAGCAATGTCACTTTTGAGCTCTACAGGAATGACAATCTTCTCCTCTTTTCTGCATTGTTGAGGTAATTTTCCCTCAAAGAGATGAAACAAACATCTGAAAGGAGCAGAAAGAAGCATCTGCTTTGCCACCCACTGACAGCTTGAATAACCTTTCTTGTGGAAGACAAAATGGAAACTTTGCTGAGCTTTCTTTTGCCCTACCTGCTCCAGAGGTGTCAGACCAGAAATGATGGTTTCAAGACAGAAAACACAACACAATCCAGCACAACAACAACAACATCAACCTGAAGAAACCAGGAACACAAACCAAGGGTCCCTAATCAAACCTTAAAAATGAAAACAAGCTTGCTTCCTTGAAAAGAAAGCCCAGGTTGGTAGGGCCTGGCCCAGCTGCTCATCACTGCTTGCTCTTCTGGGGCTCTGCCCAGCTCCCTGCCCCCAGCTCTTCATCCATCCCTCCCTCCCTGTCCTTTGCCCATCACAACTTTGGGCTTTCACTGGCTGTCTCCCTCTCAACACTTCCCAATTCCTCCCTGACGGGTCTCAGAGCCACTGCTGTTTCTCTCTCTCTCTCTTTCTCCACATCTTTCTCTCCCTCTCCTCTCCTGGCCTTATTGTCCCTCTCTCTCCTGCAGCCTCTCCCCTTTCCTGCCTCTCCCTCCCCTCGCCCTTTCCCCTCTCTCCTGCTCCCTCTCCCACCCCTCTGTCACTCCCCTCTCCTGGGGCCTTTTCTGTCTCTCTCAGGCCCCTGGCCCGCTCTCTCTCCATCCCCCCTCTCTCCTCCTTCCCGCCCTTCTCCTCTCTCTCCCTCCCTGCCTCCCTCCTCCTCCCTCTTTGCCCCCTTCCCCTCCACCTCTTTCCCGCTCCTCACCACTCTTTGTCCTGCCTTCCCTCCCTGCCCAGATCCCCTTCCTCCTGCTCCCCCTCCCAGCTGGGCCGGGGCCGGGGCCGGGGCAGCCCCGGGGTCGGGCGGGCTCAGGCAGCAGGAGAGGAGGAGCGCCCCGGGGCGTGCTGGGAGCTGTAGTCCCGGGGCGTGCTGGGAGCTGTAGTCCCGGGGCAAGCAGGGGGCTGCCCGGCGGACATCTTGGTTCCCGGCCCATGCTGGCAGGTGCTCTTTCCCCACTCTCCCCATCCCGCAGCCGGGGAAAAATTCCAGGAGGGCGGCGGGGATGAGCCAGCAGCTCCTAAAAGGCCTCCAAGTGAAGGAGGAAGCATGCAGAGGCGGGGGGGAAGCAAGGGCAGGTACCCTGGGAGGAGTAGAGAGGTGGTCGGAGCAGCTGGGGAGCAGGGCAGGAGAGCCACATCCATCCCAGGTAGGATTGAATCTTGCCGGGGTTGGAAAGAGCAATAAGAAAAGCTTTGAGAGGCACATAGGTGGGAATGAAAGGAGAAGCCAGGAAAATGTAGGCCCTCTCCTGAAGGAAATGTCAGACCTAGCTCCAGAGGATATTGAGAATGCTGAGGTTTTCCAGGACTTCCTTGCCTCAGTCTCCTCTGGGAAGTGCTCATTGCCTCATTGCAGAGGCCACAGCAGGGGAAAGCAGGGCCTGGGACAGCCAAGGAGCCCCCACTGGGGGAGAAGAAGAGCTTTGGCTCATCTAAAGAACCTGCAGGTGCACAAGTTTATGGGTGCAGTCTGAGGGGTTCAGAGGGCATTTTGGGGGTCCTGGAGGGGGCGTTTGGGGATGGGCAGAGGAGGCCCAGCTCAGGTGGAGGAACAAAGCAAAGCAAGACACTGCTCTCCCAGAGACTCTGTTTTCCTGCCATGGCCTGCAGCCAGGTCTCCTCCAAAGTTGTGTTTGCCAGAGCTGCTTTGAGCAGTTGCAAAATTGTCTGCTCTTAAGTAGCTCTGTATCATGCTTTGCTTTCTGCTTCTTCAAAGCTGAAAATGATTTCTTTTGTTCTTTGGATCCAATCAGTGCAATACCCAGACTTACACAAGGATGCACTCGGCTACAGACAGCACAAATGCTCCATTTCAGACCCCAGCTGCTCTGATCTGAGGTACAGAGGCTCTATATAGCTGGTCTGAGGAGGTAGAGAAGGTATCAGCAAGTAAAAGATGCTCAAAATTTTGCCAAGGGAAAAAAAGCCAAACCAACAACAACAACAAAGAAGAAACTAACAAAAATAATTCCTTGTTTTTCTACAGCCCTGGGGAAAGCCAATGGATTTTTCCTGGGAAAAAGTTCTGGTAAACATCAGTGGAAGAAAAGCAAGATGAATAGATGTAAACTGGACCTAAAGGAGAGGAAGAGCAATAACCTAAGAACTGTTCCTGTTTATAGTCATTAGATCTGCCATTCTTTAGCTTTTTTTTTTTTTTTTTTTTTACTTCCTTCAGTGAGAACATCAGACTGCACATCACCTTGTGTCCCAGTCATCACAGCCAGCATCATATTTGTATGTTGGCTGGAAAGAAAGCTCTCCCTCTGTAAAGCCTTCAAAGACTGCATTTGCATTCATTTGCCTCTTTAGTTAGGAAAGAAAAACAAAACAAAACAAAATAAAAAAGGACAAAACATTTAATTTTAAATAAACTCAAGCACAATTCCCATCTAAAAGGGACAAGCTCAGCACGGAGAAGGCTGAGCAGTGGGTGTGCAGTTTCTGAGCAGCCCCACTTGCAGGCAGGGGACAGCAGTACCTGGTCATACTGCCAGAGCTCTGGAAAAGCTTTCTCTTCCACCAGCTGCTTCACTTTTGCCACATCCAGATCCTCCAGACGATAGTTGAGGTCACCCAGCCATAAAATCACACTGCAGGAGAACACAGAGCACAAGTGTGCACGGTCTGGCCACAGGCAGGACCCAGCAGCTCCTCCCAACACTGTCAGCTGGGTGCTGTGTCTGCTTGGCCATCAGAGACAACAAGCAGCAGTGAAAACCTGAAAGTGAAGCTTTATTTTCTATTTTTTGCCGCTTTTAATTCCCGTTCTGCATCCTTGTCACTGCCTCTTGATAACTGGTGCTTCTGATATCCCAGAGATGAAATCCCCCTGGGGAAATCAGTGCACATTGCTGCCACATCCTCACTTGAAAATAAAACAAAGCTGGGAGAGCACAGGGTGGCAAGTGACTTGTCAGACCTGGACAGTGACCACCCTCAGCCCCAGGGTTCCAGTAAAGCATTTCTGACCCCTTCCCACATCCCAGCCAGGAGAACCTGGCACTCTCCTGTGTTCCTCAAGCTCTCCCTGTCCCACGGAGCGATGGGCACAGCCCACAGAGGGGGAGCATACTCATGTTTGGCAATGGTGAGAGAGGCCAAGTTGGGATCTGACTGGCGGAACTGCATCCGAGAGCAGATGTCCTGGAAGTCCTGGTTCCTCCTCTTGTATTCCTCTATGTGAGCTGCCAGGTGAGAATTCACAATGCACAGAGTAGTAGTGTTATGGAATTTAAACCTTATGGCAACACCACCTTTGTTACCCTGAAAGATAAAAGACAAGGAATTGCTCAGGAGCTTTTACACACAACAGAAGAAACAAGCATCTGCATTATCATCCACTGACTGCTTTCCAAGGAAATCTGAAGCAGCAGAAAGAAATGCCTGAGGTCCTGAATCTCACCCCTGCTTCTGCACAGCCCCTGAGAAGCACTTCCCCACTTCAGCCCAGCTTCCTTTCAGTTACAGCGGGATCCCAGGAGCTCCTGGATCTTCCTCCTATCCTCGCCAGCCCCACCACGGAAACCTCCCTTTCTTTCACACAAAGTACCTCAGAATCCAAGGAAGAAGTCCCCAGAAAACTGACAGCTTTCTTTTCCTCTGCTGCCACAGCTGGAAGGGAACCTACACAGCAGGGAAGAAGGGAGACACTCAGCTGCTTTGCTACTCTGCCATTGGCCAGCAGGGATTCACAGGCCAGCTTAATATTTGCAACCTCAGAAGTCAGTCACTTTCTTAGTTCATTTTCTAGGGATTAGTATTCATAGAGGAAGTATTTGGATCTAGATCGTTTCTCTCACCAGTGTAGTCTCTGGAAGTTTTGTTGGGCACCTCAGGCCTTTCATTTAATATGTCATTTTTCTCAGAGCCAGCAATGTCACTTTTGAGCTCTACAGGAATGACAATCTTCTCCTCTTTTCTGCATTGTTGAGGTAATTTTCCCTCAAAGAGATGAAACAAACATCTGAAAGGAGCAGAAAGAAGCATCTGCTTTGCCACCCACTGACAGCTTGAATAACCTTTCTTGTGGAAGACAAAATGGAAACTTTGCTGAGCTTTCTTTTGCCCTACCTGCTCCAGAGGTGTCAGACCAGAAATGATGGTTTCAAGACAGAAAACACAACACAATCCAGCACAACAACAACAACATCAACCTGAAGAAACCAGGAACACAAACCAAGGGTCCCTAATCAAACCTTAAAAATGAAAACAAGCTTGCTTCCTTGAAAAGAAAGCCCAGGTTGGTAGGGCCTGGCCCAGCTGCTCATCACTGCTTGCTCTTCTGGGGCTCTGCCCAGCTCCCTGCCCCCAGCTCTTCATCCCTCCCTCCCTGTCCTTTGCCCATCACAACTTTGGGCTTTCACTGGCTGTCTCCCTCTCAACACTTCCCAATTCCTCCCTGACGGGTCTCAGAGCCACTGCTGTTTCTCTCTCTCTCTTTCTCCACATCTTTCTCTCCCTCTCCTCTCCTGGCCTTATTGTCCCTCTCTCTCCTGCAGCCTCTCCCCTTTCCTGCCTCTCCCTCCCCTCGCCCTTTCCCCTCTCTCCTGCTCCCTCTCCCACCCCTCTGTCACTCCCCTCTCCTGGGGCCTTTTCTGTCTCTCTCAGGCCCCTGGCCCGCTCTCTCTCCATCCCCCCTCTCTCCTCCTTCCCGCCCTTCTCCTCTCTCTCCCTCCCTGCCTCCCTCCTCCTCCCTCTTTGCCCCCTTCCCCTCCACCTCTTTCCCGCTCCTCACCACTCTTTGTCCTGCCTTCCCTCCCTGCCCAGATCCCCTTCCTCCTGCTCCCCCTCCCAGCTGGGCCGGGGCCGGGGCCGGGGCAGCCCCGGGGTCGGGCGGGCTCAGGCAGCAGGAGAGGAGGAGCGCCCCGGGGCGTGCTGGGAGCTGTAGTCCCGGGGCGTGCTGGGAGCTGTAGTCCCGGGGCAAGCAGGGGGCTGCCCGGCGGACATCTTGGTTCCCGGCCCATGCTGGCAGGTGCTCTTTCCCCACTCTCCCCATCCCGCAGCCGGGGAAAAATTCCAGGAGGGCGGCGGGGATGAGCCAGCAGCTCCTAAAAGGCCTCCAAGTGAAGGAGGAAGCATGCAGAGGCGGGGGGGAAGCAAGGGCAGGTACCCTGGGAGGAGTAGAGAGGTGGTCGGAGCAGCTGGGGAGCAGGGCAGGAGAGCCACATCCATCCCAGGTAGGATTGAATCTTGCCGGGGTTGGAAAGAGCAATAAGAAAAGCTTTGAGAGGCACATAGGTGGGAATGAAAGGAGAAGCCAGGAAAATGTAGGCCCTCTCCTGAAGGAAATGTCAGACCTAGCTCCAGAGGATATTGAGAATGCTGAGGTTTTCCAGGACTTCCTTGCCTCAGTCTCCTCTGGGAAGTGCTCATTGCCTCATTGCAGAGGCCACAGCAGGGGAAAGCAGGGCCTGGGACAGCCAAGGAGCCCCCACTGGGGGAGAAGAAGAGCTTTGGCTCATCTAAAGAACCTGCAGGTGCACAAGTTTATGGGTGCAGTCTGAGGGGTTCAGAGGGCATTTTGGGGGTCCTGGAGGGGGCGTTTGGGGATGGGCAGAGGAGGCCCAGCTCAGGTGGAGGAACAAAGCAAAGCAAGACACTGCTCTCCCAGAGACTCTGTTTTCCTGCCATGGCCTGCAGCCAGGTCTCCTCCAAAGTTGTGTTTGCCAGAGCTGCTTTGAGCAGTTGCAAAATTGTCTGCTCTTAAGTAGCTCTGTATCATGCTTTGCTTTCTGCTTCTTCAAAGCTGAAAATGATTTCTTTTGTTCTTTGGATCCAATCAGTGCAATACCCAGACTTACACAAGGATGCACTCGGCTACAGACAGCACAAATGCTCCAGTTCAGACCCCAGCTGCTCTGATCTGAGGTACAGAGGCTCTATATAGCTGGTCTGAGGAGGTAGAGAAGGTATCAGCAAGTAAAAGATGCTCAAAATTTTGCCAAGGGAAAAAAAGCCAAACCAACAACAACAACAAAGAAGAAACTAACAAAAATAATTCCTTGTTTTTGTACAGCCCTGGGGAAAGCCAATGGATTTTTCCTGGGAAAAAGTTCTGGTAAACATCAGTGGAAGAAAAGCAAGATGAATAGATGTAAACTGGACCTAAAGGAGAGGAAGAGCAATAACCTAAGAACTGTTCCTGTTTATAGTCATTAGATCTGCCATTCTTTAGCTTTTTTTTTTTTTTTTTTTTTACTTCCTTCAGTGAGAACATCAGACTGCACATCACCTTGTGTCCCAGTCATCACAGCCAGCATCATATTTGTATGTTGGCTGGAAAGAAAGCTCTCCCTCTGTAAAGCCTTCAAAGACTGCATTTGCATTCATTTGCCTCTTTAGTTAGGAAAGAAAAACAAAACAAAACAAAATAAAAAAGGACAAAACATTTAATTTTAAATAAACTCAAGCACAATTCCCATCTAAAAGGGACAAGCTCAGCACGGAGAAGGCTGAGCAGTGGGTGTGCAGTTTCTGAGCAGCCCCACTTGCAGGCAGGGGACAGCAGTACCTGGTCATACTGCCAGAGCTCTGGAAAAGCTTTCTCTTCCACCAGCTGCTTCACTTTTGCCACATCCAGATCCTCCAGACGATAGTTGAGGTCACCCAGCCATAAAATCACACTGCAGGAGAACACAGAGCACAAGTGTGCACGGTCTGGCCACAGGCAGGACCCAGCAGCTCCTCCCAACACTGTCAGCTGGGTGCTGTGTCTGCTTGGCCATCAGAGACAACAAGCAGCAGTGAAAACCTGAAAGTGAAGCTTTATTTTCTATTTTTTGCCGCTTTTAATTCCCGTTCTGCATCCTTGTCACTGCCTCTTGATAACTGGTGCTTCTGATATCCCAGAGATGAAATCCCCCTGGGGAAATCAGTGCACATTGCTGCCACATCCTCACTTGAAAATAAAACAAAGCTGGGAGAGCACAGGGTGGCAAGTGACTTGTCAGACCTGGACAGTGACCACCCTCAGCCCCAGGGTTCCAGTAAAGCATTTCTGACCCCTTCCCACATCCCAGCCAGGAGAACCTGGCACTCTCCTGTGTTCCTCAAGTTCTCCCTGCCCCACGGAGCGATGGGCACAGCCAGAGGGGGAGCATACTCATGTTTGGCAATGGTGAGAGAGGCCAAGTTGGGATCTGACTGGCGGAACTGCATCCGAGAGCAGATGTCCTGGAAGTCCTGGTTCCTCCTCTTGTATTCCTCTATGTGAGCTGCCAGGTGAGAATTCACAATGCACAGAGTAGTAGTGTTATGGAATTTAAACCTTATGGCAACACCACCTTTGTTACCCTGAAAGATAAAAGACAAGGAATTGCTCAGGAGCTTTTACACACAACAGAAGAAACAAGCATCTGCATTATCATCCACTGACTGCTTTCCAAGGAAATCTGAAGCAGCAGAAAGAAATGCCTGAGGTCCTGAATCTCACCCCTGCTTCTGCACAGCCCCTGAGAAGCACTTCCCCACTTCAGCCCAGCTTCCTTTCAGTTACAGCGGGATCCCAGGAGCTCCTGGATCTTCCTCCTATCCTCGCCAGCCCCACCACGGAAACCTCCCTTTCTTTCACACAAAGTACCTCAGAATCCAAGGAAGAAGTCCCCAGAAAACTGACAGCTTTCTTTTCCTCTGCTGCCACAGCTGGAAGGGAACCTACACAGCAGGGAAGAAGGGAGACACTCAGCTGCTTTGCTACTCTGCCATTGGCCAGCAGGGATTCACAGGCCAGCTTAATATTTGCAACCTCAGAAGTCAGTCACTTTCTTAGTTCATTTTCTAGGGATTAGTATTCATAGAGGAAGTATTTGGATCTAGATCGTTTCTCTCACCAGTGTAGTCTCTGGAAGTTTTGTTGGGCACCTCAGGCCTTTCATTTAATATGTCATTTTTCTCAGAGCCAGCAATGTCACTTTTGAGCTCTACAGGAATGACAATCTTCTCCTCTTTTCTGCATTGTTGAGGTAATTTTCCCTCAAAGAGATGAAACAAACATCTGAAAGGAGCAGAAAGAAGCATCTGCTTTGCCACCCACTGACAGCTTGAATAACCTTTCTTGTGGAAGACAAAATGGAAACTTTGCTGAGCTTTCTTTTACGAGGTCCTTCTCAGAAAGTACCTCAGAATCCTGGGGAGAGACAAGTCCAGAGAAAATCATCTTTCTCCTCTTCTGGCAGGGGATCTACACACCAGGGAAGAAAGGGGACAATCAGTGTTTGTACTACACTCTGCTACTCCTCACTTTTATGTTTGAGGCTCTTCTTTTGTAACTTTTGATTCTAGAACCATGGCTATCACCTGAAAGCACAAGGAATAAAAAAATCCCTGTGAACAAAAGGAGTTATTTTTTTAATTGCAATGGGCAAGTTTCCAGTCCAGAAGAATGCCCTGGAGAGGAGTCACCTGGCAATGCCTGAAAAAGGAGCCAGGGAAGGGATGGGCAGGACGGAGGAAGGACTTGGCCAGGGACAAAGGCTTAGCAGGGGATCCATAGCTTAATATTAAGGATATGGCTTTTTGGTTCTGAAAGGACAAAGTGTCGTCTTTTCAGGATTTAACTTTCATGTTTACTATAGAAGAAAACAGAAGAAAAAATAGAAAAATCTCCTTAACATTTAACATGGACAACTCTACAGGTGACAACAGAGTGAGACTTGGGGCAGCCAAGTCAACACAGGACAGCAGGAATGAATGCATTTCCAGTAGTGCTATCTTCTTTGGACTCTTACACCTAGCAGTTTAAGAAACACCTCTAAAGTGGAGAAAAAAAATCCGAGCATGAATATGTTTGATTAGGAACCAGTTAACAGAATGGTAATGGCCTAGCAAGAGAGGAAGTAGAGGAACCTCCAAGGTACTCATTGCACACATGAGTACACACCACAGGCACAGGCAGAGATTTTACTAGTTCATGGAGTCTTACGTGTAACATGATGCTAGAGACTATGCCATCTGCTGCTCTATCCAGTTACACACTATTCAGAAAAGGGAAAGAAAAGCAAACAGCAGAATCCAGATCAAAAGCTTAACCTCACACTCAGCCTGTTCCTGCAGCACAGCAAAGGGACTCTCATGATGCAGGACATGTGCTTCATGGTGCCAGACAGAGACTGCAGTAATAATGCCAAGAAATGTCCCCTGGACACTATCTGCTGACCACTTACCACACAGTTCTGATAAAACAGAACTGAAGAACCCAGAAAGAATAAAACCTCCCACTGTAGGCTCTCACAGGTAAAGCAGAAGACAACATTGCATTATCTAAATATACTGGTTTTCTAAGATTCCTTTAGGGCTCTGTGGCCTCCAAACCATAGACTGGATTTTAAAACCTCATAGAAGGAGCTAGGTGTTTGATCACAAGGCAATTGAATGTTTTGTCTGGAGGACAAGGTAATACAACAACCCTGCTAGTGGACATGGAGTCACAGCTGCCCTCACAGCTTGACAAGAAGCATCGCCAACGAGTAACGAATCAGCACATTCACAAAACTTCTTGTGCTGCTCCACCTGATGCCTGTGCTGAAGTCAACAGGAAACACAGTCAGTGCTGACAATACAAACCACCTCAAGAAAAGGCCTGGGTCCTTTTCCTCCTGAGCTCCTCCAGACTTCAAAATCCTGCCTCCTCTGTCCACAGCAGCTGCATCCAACGTAGGGCCAGAAGCTTCTTCCCACTGGGGAGTGCTGAGGACAATGATGTCGTCTGCATCACCTGCATCATCTGCTTCTGCCTTCTCCTGAGCTGCACTTGCTGACAGTTGGTCACTAGGACTATAAAGAGAAAGAGAGGAAGCAGCGTTGGGAAAAATAACCACTTCCTGGCAGGTAGCATTTAGCAGAAGAGTTAACAGCCAGGACCAAAGCACCACGTTACCCCCATGCCCCAGCCCCAGGCTGCCAACGCAGCTCCGCCTGACTCCGCCTCACTCCCCATCTGTGGATGTGCCCACAGCTCCACCAAGGCCCTGAGTGCCAGCAGACGGACACTGTGACTGCCACACTTCAGACATGACCGCAGGCAGCCCAGGTCACTCGAAGTCTTTGCAATGTCTGGCAGCCCAGCAGCTGAAAGAATGACAGCCGTGAGAGATGAGCGAAGCTGCAGGAGCCCGGCACTGTCCAGCTCCTGGTTCCCCATGCCAGCTCAGGGCCTGGGGGCTGACACAGCCCGTCCGGGGGGAAGCCCTGCCTGTGGACACCCAGGGGTGCTGAGCACTGCCCCAGCAGGAAGGGCTGGAGGGCAGAGGGACTGACAGCAGAGCCCTCTGTCCCTGCTCCGGGGACTGGAGGCTCCCAGCTGGTGGCTTCCTGGGGCAGAGGGACAGCTTCAGAAGCATCTGGAAGATGCAGGACAACTTTGCAGAAGTCAGGCAGCAGGGCCCGCTGCTCCTAAGAGAGATCATGGCTGGTCCCATGTTGAATGTGGAGGCCAGCCCCATCGCTGTGCTGCTGGCAGAGAAGCTCCCCACCCTCTTTGATGACGTAAGGCTGCTGTGGGACCTGAGCCTGCAGAGGGGCATGCGGCAAGGGGCAAGGACAGCTGCCCTCTAGCCCAGCCCCGCGGGCAGCACTTGGGCAGGGCTGCTGCCCTCTTTACTCCCCTGGGCTCTGCTGGGAGGCCTTCTGGGCTCTGCAGCCCAGCACAGCCTCTCCTTGGCAGGATGAGGCCTCCGCTGCCCCCAGCCCTACCACCCCGCAGCTGCTGGGGCCCCCCAGGCACAAACAGGAGCCCTGCAGCATTCTGGGCAGCACTCTGCTTCCCCACTGCCTGCACCCCCTGCCCTGCACTGCAGCTGGAAACCTAGGGCAAGAGCCAGAGTCGGGTGCCAGAGTTGGGTGCTGGCCCAGAGGGGCTTGTGGGGTCACCCTGAAGCAGTGCACTGAGAGCTGCCCCTGTGTCTTCTCTGCAGGCACCCCAGTTCGTGTGCAGGCTCAGCCAGTGGCCCCACTGTCAGGGGAGCCTGAAAGCGTTCTTCCCCAGCCTCCTTACGGCCCTCATCAGTCACCTTGCAGAGGCTGTAAAGACATCAGGCTGCAAGGATACAGAGGCTGTCGTGGATTCCTTTGTCCAAACAGTCCCGGATTTGCTCAAATTCAGACTTGAGGCCTGGCTGCTGGAACAGGTACTCCTGCAAAGCACACACTTAACTCATTCTCCAGGAAACGAAAAGTTAGTTGGATAAATTACTGAGCTGTGTCACTGTCAGCTGTCTGGAAACTCCCAGCAAGAGGCACTGTCAGGGAACAGAACACCCTGGGGCTCCCCTCTACCACTGCCCAAACATCCGCAGAAATTCTCATGACCAGGAGCATCCTCAAATCTAAAGCTAAGACAAAAAAAGTCCCATCCTGTGTCTCCAGCACGAAGACTGCCAACCTGCTGGGAAGCATTCCTGTAGAGATGATCCACCATCATCCACAGCTCCTTTGGAATGTCCACGGGCTTTTCAGCTTCGATGGCATCATCACTGATCTCCAGTGGCACCAGGGGCTGAGAGTGAGGGGGGAAAAAGAAAAGGTAGCTATCCAAGTTCTGGCAAAAATGCTTCACAGAGCTTTTACCTGAGAATTCCTCCTTGGTCAGAAACTGCAGCTTCACTCAGCAGCCTTTACACCAGACTAGCACAACAGGCACTTGGGCACCAACACTCCAGAGAGAAGAAACAACACATGCACAAGCTGTACCAGCATCCTCAGAGGAGAGAGCAGGGGAGTGCAAAAGGTTCTTTAGCAAGCAACAGGATTTAACATCTACTTTGGATCATTCTTGTGGGTTTGGAAGGGAATTCTTGCCCTTAACTCTGAATAGAGTTTCTGAATAGATTCTGCTGACATGTCCTGGATAGGTTCCCTCATGTGGCACAGGGTGTGGAGAGGAGCCCCAAAGCAACTTGGCAAGTAGTTCCCCGTTACAGAAATAAAATAATCCTTCCCCCTCTGAAGATGCAGGACCAAGATATCTTCAAGTTTTTCCTCTCCAGAGTTTAAGTGTGTAGCTGTTGATTTATTAACAAACACCTCCAACATCACTGTTTTCTCAGCACCTGCAGGGAGATGATAAAATCCATACTTGGGGACAAAAGGTATGAAATCAATAAGCCTGCATTCTGAGGCATAACAGGGTCAAAATTAAGCCAGAATTAAGGTGACAACATGAGCTGATTAATGAGAGGAACAACAAGGAGCTCACCTGGGTGCAGAAAGCCCTTGCTGGGATTAGCAGCCAGCCACTTCTTGGAGTAGGCTTTCTCATCTGGTTTGTTGATAAATTCAAACTGGCAGGCCACTTCTCCATTGCAGATTGTGACCCTCCCCACCTGCAGCTGCATATACTTCACGTCTGCAAAATAGAACTAGGAACCAATGCCAGGGAACATCATCAGCCAGGGCCACCTGGCCAAGCACCAATCCCTCTCCCGTGGTTTAATCATTAAGCAGCAAGATCCCCAGCTTAACCCCTTGCTTCTGCACAGCTTCCAGGATGACAAAGGATCACACCTGCTTGCTCTGTGTGCTAAAGCCCCTTTCAAAAACACGTCCCCCCCAAAAAACCCAAATGCAACTGGAGCAGTCTCACTTCCTTATCTTTTTTAGTCCCCATCACACAAAGCAAACGTTGGGTTTGGGACCTTCTCCGCATCGTTCAGATTTTACATTTTATGTTGCAAAGAAACAAGGCAGAGCAAGGGGAACAAACTACCTTTTTTCTCTCTCTCTCCCCACCTCAGGGAGCAACACACCCGCCAGTTCAGCCTGGAGCTGTGAATGGCATTTGAATGGCAGGATTTCTCAGGCCAATCAACACAGAACAGCTGGAAGTCAAAATTTTCTGTTTCAGTGCTGCCAGACCTCAGGGTCTAGTCTCTATCCAGTGTAGTTTTATGGCAGGGATACCCTCCTGGGGTGCGGGGTTTCTCAGCCTCCCCAGTGAGCCAGAGCACACAAATAAATAGATTTTACCTCCCTCTGGGACAGGGTGACTGAGGGGATGCTGGCGTTTTCCATCTTGTCCTGGGAGCGCACGACTTCTTCGAAGGCTTTTCGGTAAAGCTCCTCATCCACAACCTTCACCTGAAAAGGACACACCGTGTGGCAGCTGGCATTTACAGGGCCTCTGCCAGGGAGCTGAAACACAGCTGGAAACATAGGGAGTGATGTGATGGCAGCAGCAGACCCCTGCACGTGACACATGGGATAAGCAGGGATGCTCTGAGACCTCGTGGGATGCAGAGCAAAGGGTGATTTTTGGCACTTGCCATAACTAGTGAGACAGTCACTCAGTCAGTGCTTGAGGAGCCTGTTTTTTCCTTAAAAAATTTGTTAGGCAAGCCACTGTCATGATGTCAGTGAAGCAGTATTCCTGCACTGCAAGTTTCTGTGAAAATCACTTGGAAAATAAGTAAAAAAGGCAAAGGGACCATTCTACTCCTGCAATATACTGCTCAGCTGGAGCATCACTTAACCCCATGAACAACAATTCTAGCTCAGTACCTTACCCAGCCCACCTTCCAAGTCTTTGTTCCCTGTGGAGCCATAAAAGCAGGAGAGGGAAAAGAGCAGAACCTCCCTTCTCCTTCCCCCTCCCCACAGAGGAGGAGGAGGAGGAGGAGGGAGAGAGGGGAGGAGGAGGAGGAGGAGGAGCAGCCGTAGCACCAGCACCGGCAGCAGCAGCAGCAGCAGCAGCAGCACCAGCAGCAGCAGCAGCAGCAGCACCAGCACCAGCAGCACCAGCAGCACCAGCAGCACCAGCAGCACCAGCACCACCACTAGCACCAGCAGCACCAGCAGCACCAGCAGCACCAGCAGCAGCAGCAGCAGGAGTTTTTTCCTCCAGCTCTGCTGTACTCACCCCGATATCAAACACAGAGCTGACTGGTTTGTGGTCACTGATCTTCAGAGCCATGTGGCTCCTGTAGCTCAGCTGAGCAATGTTCTGCCCTTTCCAGAGTATCCGGTCACACCAGGCAGGAACACGACATTTCTCACTAAAACAGAGGCCAAAATTACAGCTCAGGTGGAGGAACAAAGCAAGGCAAGACACTGCTCTCCCAGAGACTCTGTTTTCCTGCCATGGCCTACAGCCAGGTCTCCTCCAAAGTTGTGTTTGCCAGAGCTGCTTTGAGCAGTTGCAAAATTGTCTGCTCTTAAGTAGCTCTGTATCATGCTTTGCTTTCTGCTTCTTCAAAGCTGAAAATGATTTCTTTTGTTCTTTGGATCCAATCAGTGCAATACCCAGACTTACACAAGGATGCACTCGGCTACAGACAGCACAAATGCTCCATTTCAGACCCCAGCTGCTCTGATCTGAGGTACAGAGGCTCTATATAGCTGGTCTGAGGAGGTAGAGAAGGTATCAGCAAGTAAAAGATGCTCAAAATTTTGCCAAGGGAAAAAAAGCCAAACCAACAACAACAACAAAAAAGAAACTAACAAAAATAATTCCTTGTTTTTGTACAGCCCTGGGGAAAGCCAATGGATTTTTCCTGGGAAAAAGTTCTGGTAAACATCAGTGGAAGAAAAGCAAGATGAATAGATGTAAACTGGACCTAAAGGAGAGGAAGAGCAATAACCTAAGAACTGTTCCTGTTTATAGTCATTAGATCTGCCATTCTTTAGCTTTTTGTTTTTTTTTTTTTACTTCCTTCAGTGATAACATCAGACTGCACATCACCTTGTGTCCCAGTCATCACAGCCAGCATCATATTTGTATGTTGGCTGGAAAGAAAGCTCTCCCTCTGTAAAGCCTTCAAAGACTGCATTTGCATTCATTTGCCTCTTTAGCTAGGAAAGAAAACCAAAACCAAACAAAACAAAAAAAGGACAAAACATTTAATTTTAAATAAACTCAAGCACAATTCCCATCTAAAAGGGACAAGCTCAGCACGGAGAAGGCTGAGCAGTGGGTGTGCAGTTTCTGAGCAGCCCCACTTGCAGGCAGGGGACAGCAGTACCTGGTCATACTGCCAGAGCTCTGGAAAAGCTATCTCTTCCACCAGCTGCTTCACTTTTGCCACATCCAGATCCTCCAGACGATAGTTGAGGTCACCCAGCCATAAAATCACACTGCAGGAGAACACAGAGCACAAGTGTGCACGGTCTGGCCACAGGCAGGACCCAGCAGCTCCTCCCAACACTGTCAGCTGGGTGCTGTGTCTGCTTGGCCATCAGAGACAACAAGCAGCAGTGAAAACCTGAAAGTGAAGCTTTATTTTCTATTTTTTGCTGCTTTTAATTCCCGTTCTGCATCCTTGTCACTGCCTCTTGATAACTGGTGCTTCTGATATCCCAGAGATGAAATCCCCCTGGGGAAATCAGTGCACATTGCTGCCACATCCTCACTTGAAAATAAAACAAAGCTGGGAGAGCACAGGGTGGCAAGTGACTTGTCAGACCTGGACAGTGACCACCCTCAGCCCCAGGGTTCCAGTAAAGCATTTCTGACCCCTTCCCACATCCCAGCCAGGAGAACCTGGCACTCTCCTGTGTTCCTCAAGTTCTCCCTGCCCCACGGAGTGATGGGCACAGCCCACAGAGGGGGGAGCATACTCATGTTTGGCAATGGTGAGAGAGGCCAAGTTGGGATCTGACTGGCGGAACTGCATCCGAGAGCAGATGTCCTGGAAGTCCTGGTTCCTCCTCTTGTATTCCTCTATGTGAGATGCCAGGTGAGAATTCACAATGCACAGAGTAGTAGTGTTATGGAATTTAAACCTTATGGCAACACCACCTTTGTTACCCTGAAAGATAAAAGACAAAGAATTGCTCAGGGGCTTTTACACACAACAGAGGAGCCTCAGCCCAGGGTTGCCACCATTCCTACCATCTTCCCCATGATCCCAGTGCCCACAGTCTCAGCTTCCACCTCGGAGATGTTCATCACCGGATCCTCTCTCACGTACAACAGGAGCATGATTCCCACCAGCTGTAGGCAGCAGGTGCCCGGACGGTGCCCGCACCGCCTGTGCCAGCTGGGGCTAGCCCAGATGCGCATGCCCGATTTCGGCAGGGTGTGGTTCGAGCAGGTCCCAGAGCCAGGCGGATCGAACTTAATTCTCTGATACTAATCCAAACCAGCACTAGCTCGACTGACTCTGTTCACGAACCAAGCTCACGCCCGCAGCGAGATTCCTCTCACGCAACAACCAGCCTCACGTGTTTCACCTGGAAAACAGACCCTGTTCCAGGAAATACTACAAGGGGAGAGGTTTGAAGAGAGAAGACCCATCGCCCCCTGTCCAGAACATGAGCCACAAAAATACAGATTAAAAAAAAAAAAGAAAAAAGAATTCCAGGCTCATCAGAAGGACCAGCTGGGCACTCACAGCACAGCACCCAGAGGAGCCAGGGACCAAACACCACAGGGAAGAAAGCTGAAGCCCAAAACAAAACCTACAGCCCAGGCACAGCCCACAGGAGGAATTTCCCTTCACTAACAGTGACAAGAGAGGAGCAAGACCAAAACAGCAGCAGTGTTCCAACCAAGATACCTTCAAACTCATCCCACCATGGATTGTGTAGATGAAGAGACTAAGATGATTCCTATTCTCCTCCCCCAAGACAGCAGCAATTTCCTTGCTCTGGTCTCCTGTCCTGTCCCTGCACAGCAACTCCCCCTCCATCACTTCAGAGCAAAAAGCCCACGAACCCCTGGAGGAGACAGCGGTGGAGAAGAAGAGAAAGCAGAGGGAAAGAGGCCCAGGTGGGAAGTGATTCCACGTTTACCTTTTCAGATTTGGCATCTGGGTGAAGACTCTCAGTGACAGCTTTCAACCATTCCTCTTCCCGTGGTGTTCCACAGAAAAAGAAAGCTTCTTTACTCAGAACAACCTCCTGGAAACTGTGTCAGAGGAAGGAACCCAGAGATGCATGCACTTGTTGATAACTCCATCCCTTTCCTCTGGGAAAGAACTACATCAACTTGTACTCAATTTATAATTTATTTCAATTTATAGCTGAAAACTCAACATTCAGTTCTGCTGATTGGAGGCTCTGTAAAGCTAAGGAGCTGGACACCCCCTGCTGCAGTCACAGGAAAGCCCCAGGCCAGGAGGGGACACTCACCCCACGCAGTAGATGTCTGGTGGCTCAGCATCACACCTCAGCCAAGGCTCAAGGCTCTCTTTGGGGGCCTGACCATTCACATTGTATGTCCCAGCAAAAAATCTGCAAAGAAATGAGCTAAATCCCAGAGCTGCAGAGGGCAGAGCTGATGGAAACACCACTGTTATTAACCCCTGTACTTCATATTGCACATAACCACTTCCCAGTAAAAGGTTTCCAGGGGGGAATTTGGAAAATGTGACAAAGTGTAAACCCCTAAAATGATTTCATTTCAGTAGCATGTTCATAGGCATGTTTTACAGGTTACACATTTTTACATATATATATATATATATAAAGACAAGAGCTATCCAGTAGCAGTTTGAAATGATAAATTTACAGAATAACATAGATAAAATTATTTAAACCACAGTAAAGTTTTGATACGACTTATATTTCACTCAAGCTCTTGTGAACACCTTTATGGAGAAGTAGTGAACAGAAGCAGTGAGAGAGAAAGCCAGAGGTGCACACGCTTGATGTATTTTCAGACAGAATCTGAAATAAACTCAGGAAAAAGTAATGTCAAAAAAGCCATTTTTTTAACAAGAACCATGTGGCAAGCCTTGAAAAAGACATGAATGAAATTCTCTCAAACGAGGAACCAAAGCTGCTGAAAAGCCTGAATCATCCTTTTCTCATGAATTTCTTACTCACAGGGACATCAGATAAAATAACAAACAAGAGTGATTTTGACAGCTTTATAGTAAGTTCTTCTCAGGAGTGATCCTTACCTGAAGTTCTGGATTTCTGTGTAGGAATCCTCCATCTCTTTCAGACGAGCTGTTATTAAAGTACCTCTGACTCCAAAGTCCGGTTCTGGCAAGAGTGAAGCCTTTCTTGAATCCATCACATCAGAGGATTGCACCATCTCAGCTGTCACTTCAGGTTTGACTTTGCTTTGCCTGCAAATAAAAGCCAAACAGTGAAACCCAGGATATCCACACCCCCCAGGCAGCTCATTTCTGCCCCCAGGGATCTGTTTCACATTTCTCTGTTTCACTCAAAATAATCAATGTTTGGGTGAGCAGACAAGACTGAAAGGAGCATTTCTCAGGATGGTTCAGATCTCTTGACAAAACCAGTTTAACTCAATGAGGTGTTTTGCAGTAACTGGGTTCAGGCTGTTGGTTCAGAGCAAGCCTCACTCCCACCTGGATGGTGACACAAAACCTCCACACATTTCATAGAATCATAGAATAGAATCCTAGAATTGGCTGGGTTGGAAGGGACCTCAGAGCCCATGGCACTGAGTGCTACATCCAGGCTCTTTTTAAATATCTCCAGGGATGGAGAATCCACCCCTTCCCTGGGCAGCCCATTCCAATGTCTGAGCACCCTCTCAGTAAAGAAGTTCTTTCCACCTCCCATTCCTCAGCTTCACTCCCAAACCTGCAGTGTCCCAGGGCTGGTGTTTGGTGTCTGACATTTCAGAGAAATTTTAAACCCTTGTAATCGAGACTCCCCAGTGTACACAGGGGAAAAGCACTAAATCTGTGCACTGAGGGAGCTACAAAGAGAGATTCTTCCCTGCCCTGCTGAAGACCTGTGAGACCTGCAAGCTAATGATGATTTCTGGGAGCTGCTGCAGTGTCTGCCTTGGTGCTGCTGGGACTGCAGGTGCTGGAACCAGTGACCTCAGGAAGAGGAACAAGAGGGTGTGTGTTAAGTCTGCTGAAAAAACACAAAAATCTGCCTTGACTGAAGGCACAGGATCTGCTCTAGTTAATAATCTGCTTGCAGCACAGCCTCTGTGGGCAGCTTCTTGTTAGTGTAAAACTACTCTGCTATGGAAATACCTCACCTGGGTAAGTAGGATGAGTAACTGTGCTCCAGCTCCAATTCTTAAGCAGGAAAATGGGATTCATCCAAATGTGTCTCCTGTTTTAGATGATCCTACATCACATCTGTGATCCTCTCCTGCTTAAGGCAGAGCAGAGCTGTTCCTGCATTGGATGGAGCTGGGCAAAGCTCCCCCGTGTCACCTCAATGCCACACGCCCTGCTCCCCCCTCCCACAGGTGTCTCTTTAATGAAAAGATTGCAAAAATATAAAGAGTCCGTGTGTCTGTGATGGGGGGTTCTGGGGAGGCCAGGAGAGCCTGGGTGCTGCAGGAGGACAGCGCTGGCCCTGGCTCCACGGAGGCTTTCACTCCCCAGTCCTCCTGCGATGCCACCGGCTGGGCAGCTCCTGGGTTGCAGGGATGGGATGGGATGGGATGGTGTTACGATCCGAGTTATTATTTATATTTTGTTTGAGAGGAAAATTCAGCCACTACTCATAGACGACGCGTGAATTTACGAAAATAATCAGGCTTTATGATTTTAACAAGTTAAAAGGATTTATTTAGGATTTATACAATTAGTTACTTTGGAGAGAAGAGTCATTAAGAAGAGAAAAGAAGGAGAGAGCAATCAAGATGTTATCACCGTCCGCCGGCCCTGGCCTCTGGCTGTAGTCGGGTGCGTAGGGTCTGTCGCTCCTGCCGCTTCTCTGTCCCGTAGCTTGAAGCCGAAGTGCTGAGAGGGGGGGGGGGAGAAGAAGAGCCGAGCACTTCTCCTTTTTCTCTTGGAGTTTTATACAGCAGAAGGAGTTCTGTCTTTTCATAAATCACTGGCACACAGACTTGCTAGAAATAACACAGATTTTGCCATCTCAAGAACTTCTCTTTTATTTATTATTGTCTTTCAGTCCTTGGTACCCTGCTCAATTTATTACCTTTGTCTGGACCATGTACCAGGAGGCGACTGGATAAGCAGTCTTATCTTTAGGAGCTTGTCAAGCATGATATAAAACAGAAGCTAGTTAAGTTTGGGGGAAAAATCTGTTAATTGAGGATGTTTGGTATATTTTAAAAAGAGCAGAAAAAATACTGATTCAAGAGACATATTTTGTATTTTCAAAGTGTTTACATCAGATGGGATGAGCACAGCCTGGAGGAGGAATTTCTGGAGTCAGAAGGAATTTCTGGAGCCTGGCGGAGGAATTGCTGCAGCCTGGAGGAGGAATTGCTACAGCCTGGAGGAATTTCTGGAGCCTGGAGGAGGAATTTCTGGAGCCCGGAGGAGGAATTTCTGGAGCCTGGAGGAATTGCTGCAGCCTGGAGGAATTGCTGTCTGGCTCCTTCCAGGCTGCCTCATCCTGCTCTGGTGCCTCAAAGCCACAGCCCAGGGTTTGGGCTGAGTTTTTTGTTTCAGGCCCCAGTGGCAGCCTCTCCCCAGCGCCTGGAAATGGGATGAAACCCAGGGGGTTTCTGTCTCAAAAATCCCACCCATTTTTTGTTAAAACGGGACATCTCCTGCTTTCACCAAGAAATCAACCCTCCTGCCCCTCTCCCCTTTCCTCTGGGACCAGGGCGGAGATCGTGCCCCCCCCCTTTACCTCCCTGTGCATGGGATGGGAGCTGCTCCCGGTCCCGTTGTCCCGCCAGCCCCCGCCACCACCGCCCCTGTAATAAATACCAGTTGAAATTTTTATTGTTTTGTTGAATGAATCCTTCCCTAGAATGTTTAATTGGGTGTGGTTTGTAATCATAGGATCGGGGTTTTTGTTCGGGTTGTTTGTGGGAAAACATGTTGGGGCATGTCGAAGACCACGAGGCAAGTCCGCAAGACAGAACAAAGAAGCTCTTCCCTTAGCAACGGGACAGAACCTGCGGACCAGGGACCAATACAGAGAGCCCGCGAAAGAGCCTCCAATGAGAAACTAATAAAGGACTAAGAGGGAGGGGGGTTACCGAAAGTATAAAAGGACTGCTTTACCCTATCCAAGGCACGAACCGTTGGCGGAGGTGTGCTGCCTCGGTCGCCCAGCGCGCTGCTTTGCATATATATCTCTCTCATTTACAATAAAAGTTTTGTTATCGCTAAGACGAGTCAAACGTTTTTAACAGCCCCTATTCCCGGGGACCGCTCTGCCGGCCCCGCCGCGTCATTCCGTGTCCGGTGCCGCTGGGGGCAAAGGCCGGAGGAACCGGGGCCGGGCCGGAGAAGAGGAGCCCGGGCCGGACCGGGCCGTGTCGGTGCCATTGGCGGGCGGTGCCGTTAGCGGGGGGAGCGGTGGCTCCGCAACGATGCTTCGTGAGAGCTCCGCTGAGCGGCTGGAGTGGGGCGGCCACCGGAACCGGTACCGGTACCGAGGATGGATCAGTTGGTGGCCATCCAGGAGAGCCTGGAGGAGGTGAAGATCTGCCGGATCGTATCCTTTGGCTCGGTCGCGATGGTGCCTACGGGGGGCGGCCCCGGGGGTCCCATCTGGTTCCGTCTCTTCCCGTCTGATCCCGTCCGGTCCTGTCTGGTCCCGTCCTTCCTTGACCCTCGGCCCAGGCGGTGCAGGGGGTTCTGGTCGACAGGGAGAGCCAGGAGAGCCGTCTGCTGAGGCTGGTGGAGAGCGGCGGGCAACGCGCGTAGGTGCCGAAGACCCGGGGGTACCGGGGGGGTGGAGGAGGGAGCGGTGGGGTCACCATCCCGGAGACGCTGAAATGCGGTGCGGGTGTGCGGAGGGATGCTGGGTGACCTCAACTATCGTCTGGAGGATCTGGATGTGGCAAAAGTGAAGCAGCTGGTGGAAGAGAAAGCTTTTCCAGAGCTCTGGCAGTATGACCAGGTACTGAATGAGGCAAAGGAATGCAAATGCAGTCTTTGAAGGCTTTACAGAGGGAGAGCTTTCTTTCCAGCCAACATACAAATATGATGCTCGCTGTGATGACTAAAGAGTGGCAGATCTAATGAGTATAAACAGGAACAGTTCTTTAGGTTATTGCTCTTCCTCTCCTTTAGGTCCAGTTTACATCTATTCATCTTGCTTTTCTTCCACTGATGTTTACCAGAACTTTTTCCCAGGAAAAATCCATTGGCTTTCCCCAGGGCTGTACAAAAACAAGGAATTATTTTTGTTAGTTTCTTCTTTGTTGTTGTTGTTGGTTTGGCTTTTTTTCCCTTGGCAAAATTTTGAGCATCTTTTACTTGCTGATACCTTCTCTACCTCCTCAGACCAGCTATATAGAGCCTCTGTACCTCAGATCAGAGCAGCTGGGGTCTGAAATGGAGCATTTGTGCTGTCTGTAGCCGAGTGCATCCTTGTGTAAGTCTGGGTATTGCACTGATTGGATCCAAAGAACAAAAGAAATATTTTCAGCTTTGAAGAAGCAGAAAGCAAAGCATGATACAGAGCTACTTAAGAGCAGACAATTTTGCAACTGCTCAAAGCAGCTCTGGCAAACACAACTTTGGAGGAGACCTGGCTGCAGGCCATGGCAGGAAAACAGAGTCTCTGGGAGAGCAGTGTCTTGCCTTGCTTTGTTCCTCCACCTGAGCTGGGCCTCCTCTGCCCTTCCCCATACGCCCCCTCCAGGACCCCCAAAATGCCCTCTGAACCCCTCAGACTGCACCCATAAACTTGTGCACCTGCAGGTTCTTTAGATGAGCCAAAGCTCTTCTTCTCCCCCAGTGGGGGCTCCTTGGCTGTCCCAGGCCCTGCTTTCCCCTGCTGTGGCCTCTGCAATGAGGCAATGAGCACTTCCCAGAGGAGACTGAGGCAAGGAAGTCCTGGAAAACCTCAGCATTCTCAATATCCTCTGGAGCTAGGTCTGACATTTCCTTCAGGAGAGGGCCTACATTTTCCTGGCTTCTCCTTTCATTCCCACCTATGTGCCTCTCAAAGCTTTTCTTATTGCTCTTTCCAACCCCGGCAAGATTCAATCCTACCTGGGATGGATGTGGCTCTCCTGCCCTGCTCCCCAGCTGCTCCGACCACCTCTCTACTCCTCCCAGGGTACCTGCCCTTGCTTCCCCCCCGCCTCTGCATGCTTCCTCCTTCACTTGGAGGCCTTTTAGGAGCTGCTGGCTCATCCCCGCCGCCCTCCTGGAATTTTTCCCCGGCTGCGGGATGGGGAGAGTGGGGAAAGAGCACCTGCCAGCATGGGCCGGGAACCAAGATGTCCGCCGGGCAGCCCCCTGCTTGCCCCGGGACTACAGCTCCCAGCATGCCCCGGGACTACAGCTCCCAGCACGCCCCGGGGCGCTCCTCCTCTCCTGCTGCCTGAGCCCGCCCGACCCCGGGGCTGCCCCGGCCCCGGCCCCGGCCCAGCTGGGAGGGGGAGCAGGAGGAAGGGGATCTGGGCAGGGAGGGAAGGCAGGACAAAGAGTGGTGAGGAGCGGGAAAGAGGTGGAGGGGAAGGGGGCAAAGAGGGAGGAGGAGGGAGGCAGGGAGGGAGAGAGAGGAGAAGGGCGGGAAGGAGGAGAGAGGGGGGATGGAGAGAGAGCGGGCCAGGGGCCTGAGAGAGACAGAAAAGGCCCCAGGAGAGGGGAGTGACAGAGGGGTGGGAGAGGGAGCAGGAGAGAGGGGAAAGGGCGAGGGGAGGGAGAGGCAGGAAAGGGGAGAGGCTGCAGGAGAGAGAGGGACAATAAGGCCAGGAGAGGAGAGGGAGAGAAAGATGTGGAGAAAGAGAGAGAGAGAAACAGCAGTGGCTCTGAGACCCGTCAGGGAGGAATTGGGAAGTGTTGAGAGGGAGACAGCCAGTGAAAGCCCAAAGTTGTGATGGGCAAAGGACAGGGAGGGAGGGATGAAGAGCTGGGGGCAGGGAGCTGGGCAGAGCCCCAGAAGAGCAAGCAGTGATGAGCAGCTGGGCCAGGCCCTACCAACCTGGGCTTTCTTTTCAAGGAAGCAAGCTTGTTTTCATTTTTAAGGTTTGATTAGGGACCCTTGGTTTGTGTTCCTGGTTTCTTCAGGTTGATGTTGTTGTTGTTGTGCTGGATTGTGTTGTGTTTTCTGTCTTGAAACCATCATTTCTGGTCTGACACCTCTGGAGCAGGTAGGGCAGTGTGACTGATGGTGTGGTCTTGCATATTTCTAGGGAGTCAGTGGAAATGGTGGTTGGAGCCTTCTGCATCCCTTACCCTTTGATTTCTTGAGTGTAAATCTTGCAGTGGATTTGCTGAGGTGCAAAAACGAAATGGGAGAGCAGATCTTCCTCACTCACACCCCCCCGCCCCCCTTCCTCCATCTGAAGATGAACAGAGAAAATCTCTGGGGCTGTGTTCTTTTATTAAACGTGTGTCAGACACGCAGCGCCAGGGGACTTGTGTGCAGTGAATGGCTGCATGGGCCTGGGGCTTGACCATCATCACCTGGAAGGGAAAAAGGAAAAAAAATGGGTGATGATAGGGGACTTGTTCCCAAGTCTGTTTCTTTCTATATTCTCTTGCACCAAGAGACACCCAGACAGCCTGAGCCATCCCCTCCCTTCACTGTCCCTGCGACCACCAAGCCCACTGCATCTCCCCGAGGCTGTCCTGCCATGGCTGATACGACACCCTCTGGATCCTTGCAGCCTGATGTTCCCTGAGGGTCACTTAGTGCCAAGAGCTGAAAAGATGCAATCAGTGGGTTCCCCCAGGGGGTTTTAATTCCCCCCTCTCACCTTGGGGTGACTGACAGCTGCATTTCCTTGTGCTCAGTGTGAAAACCTCTGCCAGGTCCTTGTGCTGTTGGTGTCTGAGCTCCCAGCTGTGAACTCTTTTAACCCAGAGCCAAGGTGAATGTTTCAGCAGAAATTCCACCAAAGCAGATCAGGCTCTTCTTGCCCCCCCTTTCCTTAACCACTTGGGGATCAGTTGGCAGCAATCACTCAGTTGCTGAAGCTTTGCTGCTCTTCCTGGGGAGCCTGCAGAGCCTGTCATCTGCTCCAGGTTCTACAGAAGATGTCTGGAGAGTGCCAGCAGCTACAGACTGAGCAGCCAGGTAAAACTCCTTTGATTTTAGAGGGAAAGGAGACAAACTGCTTTATGTGAGACCAGCAAAGGGGTTTTGCTCTCAGAAACTGAATTATCTGGTAATAAATAAAGGATCTTGACTGCTTTGGGCTACTCAGAGCAGTTGTTTGCAAACTGGGTGATGCTGGAAGCAGATGAAGCTGCTGAGGCATTGCCACATCTTCAAGATAAATATTGTGGGTTTGTTTTTTTTTTTCCCCCACCTCCTCAGATCATCTCTAAACTGCCCAGGTGCCACAAAAATGTGTTTGAGTATCTGATGGCATTTCTACAGGAACTGCTGAGAAAATCAGGGAAAAACCACTTGGATGCACATATCCTTGGTAAGGCCACAACTCCAACTGCCCTGCTCAGAGGGGATTTGCAGCATTTCTCACAAAACCCCTTTCTCCAAAGTCCCCTGGGCAGGCTGAGCGAGCCCTCAAGTGTCACCTTGCCTGGGGTTGGGGGATTTTACTTGTGACCCCTGCAGCTGCTGGCTCTGTCTCACTCTCTCTGGCTTTTTCTCTGAAATGCAGGCAGCATTTTTGGAGAGCTGTTGCTTCACCCTCCTCCTGGACGTCCTGCACCTGACACAGCTGAGGAGAAGAAAGCTCAGCAGTTCATCTGTCAGTTTCTCCCGAGAGAAAACGATCTGCTCTGGATTTCAGATGCAGCTGATCTGATTTTTAGCTCTCAAATCGCTGTAAAAAAATATTTTTTTATACACTGGCTTTTTCGAAACTGGCTTTTTTCTCTCCTTCTCCTCCAGGAGTGAGGACAGACCCTCCTCCCTTGCTTTGTTAGATTCCCAGTCTGCTTCCAGCAGACATCAGGATCTTCTACCAGCTGAGGAGGAGGGTTGTCGATGATTGGGCATTGCCTATGCAAGGCCTGCAAGGCCTGTAAGGTCTTACTGGTAGCAACACTAAGGCTAACTAGAATCGCAAGGCATTACTGTTAGGCTAAGTACAATCAAAACTATATATAGTCATTGAACAACCTTGAGAGGAAGCCAATAACCTTGGTGAAAAGCCATATATAGTCTTGTATCGAGTCTACACCATCCTTGATTACTCTCCTGGGAGCTAATTACAAGCAAGCAAACAGGACATTGTGGTCATTAAAATGAGGATGTAATCCACGTGTGGGAATCCCTCGGGATTACCGAAGGAGGATTCACTTCTTTAATGCCAACCAACCATGAGCTTACTTTTGTAATATGCATGAGCTGATTAACGCAGTTAACCAATTGTAACACAAATAAATATGTATTATATAATTACAAGTGTATAAAAGAACGCCCTCAGATCAATAAAGTTGGCTCTGACTGATCATATTGATCGTGTGTCAACCCCTTCTTGCGACAAGTGGCAACAGGGACCCGACGGAGAGGTTCCTGAACCTCCAGAGAGGGCTTCTCGACCTCACGAAGAGGATCGAGACAGGGTCATAGACTATATTAGTCGGTAGGAATCGGGAGAGTCTGCGGTTCGACCGTGAAACTGGAAGCGAGAAGGACCGGCCCGGGAGAGCAGTACCGGAGACTACCTGCACGCTGACTCAAACAAGAAAGGCAGCGAAGGAGAGGAGTCTGTTGAGCCGAGGACGTCGTAAGCCGTTACTGCTAACACAGCTGTGCGCACAGGTATTAATGCTTGAGTAATAATGGAAAGGCAGACGACGTATGATGTTTTTAAATGCTTTTTAGAAAAGCGGGGAACAAAATTAAATTGGAAAAAGGAGTTGTTGCCGCTGTTAGAATATGCGGAGCAACTAGGGTATTTTAAAGATCCTCATGAAGTTTTTGAAAGAGAGGAGTGGAAAAAATTAGGGCATGATTTATGGATGCGTGGGATAGATGATGATAAAATTGCTAAAAAATTAGAGAAAAGTTGGAAAATAATATCAGAGCAGTTTGATAAACACTTAAATGAGCAGAAAGCAGCTCAGGAAGCTCGCACAAGATTGTCTGTAACTGGACAAGACCCAAATGGGGCACAACCATTATTTAAAGGATTAGAGTTAAGTTCAGAAGTTCAGGAGGAGTTGCGTACTCATCGTGCTGCAGCGGTCGTTAATTTAGGAGGTACGGTTCGGATGGGGACAGAGGAATCTGTTGAATCTCTGCCTGAACCGTCCGCTCCGCCTGTATTGTCATCTTTGCCTGAGGAAAGCTCACCCCAGCATGAAAAGTATATAAAAGATAGGGATGAGTATTGGCGTACTGTGGCAGTAAATTTACAAGCAGAAGGAGATGAAGAAGGTTTCAGTCGATTGGCCAGAAAGGATGAATTGGCTATGCCTGTGGTATATACCCAAGGAGGTTCAGGTCGTGTCATTGCAGAAATTACTAGTTTGCCCTGGAAGTTGTTATCGCAACTTTGTCAGACAGTATCTCAATATGGGATACAATCTGAACCAGCTAGACAGATGTTAGGATTTATTTGGGACAATTACAATATGTTGCCTAAGGATTCCTATAATGTAATGAAGTTGATTTTGTCTCCCTCAAATTTTCTCATTTTTACGGATATGTGGGAACGATTGGCACGCCAAGTGGTGGACGTGCCTAGACAGGAAGACG